>NW_028277584.1:1500000-1576405 GCF_059751315.1 Micrasema longulum | reverse complement strand
TACTATATTTGTATACCGTACGTTAGGAGGATGCAAATAAAACTAGACGGCTTTAAAGATTTTTAGATGGACTTATACCTATATATTATAATGGACTCAGTATTGATGTGGACATTTTTGGTCGATTATTTAGGATAGTTGTTGAATGTGCAACTTGAGTGGTTTATGTTATGTATATGTGCGGCATGTAAGGTATATGTTTGTGTATGTTTTATATGTGCGTTCATGTGTGTGTACGTGGATGGTTCGGAGTGTGCATTCGGTATTTTTATTTATTACCAACGATAACCTCCATGGAAAACGCAAATGTTAACAATTATTCTTTTCTCACTTGAATTTCTTATTTATTTATTTTTTTGTCACATTTAATGTTTTCATCTTTTGCATAATTTATGAAAACTTAATTGGTTTTTAACACTTTTTGTGTATGACTGTATGTTTTCTGAATAAAATAAAATAAGACAATTTATTTTTTCTTAACTTTATTCTTCATACACTCTGACACAGAACAATATTTTTAATTCAATTTCCCCCGAAAACGGTTCATTGAATTGGCCACTCTCTTAATATATCACGATTCGGTTAAATTCTGAACTTTGTTTGTGACCGTTTAAATTGAAATAGAACATGCTCACTAATCTTGACATCACAATTTTCAAGACCAAACGTATCGGGTTTTTGTAGAAAAATATTTTTTATCAATTTTATTTTTTTAAATATGTACGAAAACATTTCTCCACAGGATTGATATTAAAAACACAATTATTTTTTCTTAATCCATTTCATATATTTTATCAGTATTTGTAGTATGCTATATTTTCTTATTGGGCCTCCTTGCCTATTGAGGTGAAAAAAAAATAATTTACAGCATTATGATGCAAAAAAATATTGTTTAAACAAAGGCATGTCATGCTAAGGAGTTCGATTCGTACCTCGTAGTTCCGACGTGAATATCCGACGAACTATTTACTAGTGAATGTCAGGATCTTGAGAACCTGATGCAATGTAAATTGTATAAGCGTTGCTGTTTTTGCATAAACCAGTGATTATAATAAAGAATACTAAAATATCAAAAAATCAATTATATTTTATATTTGTCAAGCGACTTTAAGCCGGCATATTCTCACGAAGAAGCCCTACGGTGCATGATACGATCAGACACGATCCGACACGACTCGCCAGCAGGTTGAAGCGGTGTCTGTAGGGATGTACACATCTTCTATTATTACAAACATCATGAGATCATTAATATTTTTTACCCTTTTTTTCCCAATTTTTTTTCTTTTTTAATATTATCTTTATTGTGTTGTGGTGTATTTTTCATAACTGCCTTCCATATTCACTCTTTTCCACCGTCTGCAGCTATTTAAAAAAATGTAAAAATGACTTTATTCATCAAAGTTTTGAGTACAAATTTTGGTAGACAAGGACTGGATTTCACCACCTTTCACCCTAATTAATATAAACATATTACAACTGGGATGGAGAACATTTTAGAGAAGGGAATATGGAAGCCTAGCCATTTACATGGCTTTTGACCTGTCATTGGCTCTTTTAAGATTAAGTGGCTACTTTACACACATTATTTTTAAATTAAAGGTATTTAAATGGCCACTCAAACAAGCTGTAAATGCCTATGCTTCCATATTTCCTTCTTTTAAATGTTCTACATCTCCATTGTAGTATAATTCATACTGTACCGTATATAACGAATTGAATGGAGTACCAATACAGTGACTTAGGCACCACAGGGTGTGGATGAGGATTATTTTTTTTAAGTCTTAAGGTCTGATTTTTCTTCACACAAACGTATTCCCGTATTTTCACCTTAGATTTTGGCACTGTCGTAATGTGGTTTTTACACAATATAGATATTTATCATTAACATGTTCTGAATATTTTGTTTTTTTTATAAATTGTTTCTTATGGGAGCTAAGACCATCCGAAAACCCATCAAAGCATCAGTTTTATCCACCGTGTTCGGACGCACCGTTTACTCGAACATATATAACAAATAATTTTTGAAAACGAAAAAGGTGCCACTACAGAAAATTTTATTCTGATACATTCTCAAATAAAAAACCAAATCGGTTCAGTTTTAGGGTGCGGAAAATGGGACAACGAAACGTCAATTTTGTCCATTTTAGTCGAGCATAATCAGTCCGATTTGCAGTTGTCTTTTTTGCACAGTATCGGGGATGCATCAGCGAGACCATTCATTAGATTACTCTGCCACCTTAAATCCCCTTAAAAACAATATTAAAATTTTGTAGCCATTTTCTATGAGAACAAGTTGTGAAGAGCGGGGTTAAAACCTAGAACCTCGAGTCCACGTTACTTCAACAAGATTACAACCCGTCTCTACATCTTAACGACGATGATACTTAGAATAATCTCAATATATCGATGTCTTAACATACGGATTTGTTAATATATTGATGTCTCAATGTATCGATGTCTCAATGTATCGATGTCTCAATATATCGATGTCTCAATATATCGATGTCTCAATATATCGATGTCTCAATATATCGATGTCTCAATATATCGATGTCTCAATATATCGATGTCTCAATATATCGATGTCTCAATATATCGATGTCTCAATATATCGATGTCTCAATATATCGATGTCTCAATATATCGATGTCTCAATAAATCGATGTTCCGGTAGGTGTCATTACATCGCTACTCCGGTGTCTGCCCCCTTAACCCGTCACGTGGTTCCCTACTCCTACTCCCACTACCGGTATACGGTAGCCATCCCCCGCTAATGAATTGTTTTATCCAAATAACCATGCACATGAATACATTATTTCGGGTAGCCGAAATGTAAACATTTATTCCTCTCTCGGGGGATATCGATTTGTCGCGTATTGTGCAACTCTACAGTAATTTAATATAAACTGCTCGTGTATCTACTAAATTATACCGAAGCCTCCGATATTAAACACATTTAAGCTGGATGCAATATGAATTCATAAATACTAAAATATTTGTACATTTTCCCTATTTCCAAATGTTTGTAGATTTAGCCCACTCAGGATCTGTCAAAATTTTTAATTTACCACAAATCAGCCAATGCCTAGACTCTGATATTTCATTTTAATAATTCTCCGTTCTTGTATCTGTATAAAAAAAAATAGTTTTTAAATCGATTGATTTTATTTTTTTATTTTTATTTATTTATTTATTGTCATATTATATTAATTATACAACGTTGCTTTGACTATCTAACTATTATAGGGTTATTAACCCCCTTCTAAGCCAGTCAAAAAATATATAAAAAACAGTAATCAATGTGTAGAAATAATAATAAAGGTAGTAGACATGGTGAAAATATAATAAAAAAAACATTGTGAAATACATTGTAAAAAAAATTAATTTTTTCATGTTAAAAAAACATACTTGAAAATTCAGTAAAATAAGTAGCAAAAACAAAATACATAGTAAAATATATGGTAAAAAAACATATCTCAAAACCATGTCAAATATGTAGCAAAAACAAAATACATAGTAAAAGACATAGTTTAAAACATATTTCAAAACACAGTCACATACGTAGTAAAAACGAAATACATAATAAGAAACAGTATAAGACATAGTAAAAAAATGTATGTTTATGGCAAAAACCTTTTTTTTTAAATAAAAAAAAGTAGCAAAATACCTAGTAAAAAAAATACATAGTGAAAAACAAAGTAATAGATTTAATAAAAACAAATATACATAAATAGTTAAAAACACATTTTAAAATAATAACAATAAAAAAAATGAGGATCTTCAAAAATTCAATTAACAAAAAATATAAATATATCATTACAATTCAAATAAGAACATGTGCCACCACCATCAACCCCTCAGACTCTCTGCGATTAATTTCACTGAGGAAAGTAGTCAGTAACTTCTTTAGATCTAAATTTTAAAATACTACCACTTCGTTTGTTAAAAAAAATATATCAAAATATTTTAGTGTAAGGTAACTTGTTTCAGCATGTTTGCTTATTTCACAGGGTAATCGGGGTTTCTAATATTGTACTCGGATGCCCACGGCGGACAATTCGTTGGCAGTTCATGTCAGAACTACATGACGTATACTTGGGGCCTTATTCTGTACCTAATTCGTTTCGCAAATTCATTCGTCTCGTACGGGAGGGAACGAGAGCAAAATATGATTTCGATTGGGTTAGAGTAAGATGAACATATGACGAACGAACAGACTTACGAAACGAAATTGTGGCAGAATAAGCCTCCTAGGCTGCGATTACAATAAGAAGATAAGGACGTCATACCTTCATAATGACGGTATAGTAGAAGATAAATTCTCCAGAGCGGTTACGAAAATCTTTTGAAGTTTTGAAGTAGGTACATCGGGAAGAACCGCTGGCTCCAGTACCCCACGGCACACATATCCACGCATTGAAAGTGTCTTTTTTTTCCACCGAGCAATTTTATCTTTAAATTACGATTTATTTAATTTTTTTTCTAGTTTTGAGGAAGGCCCTTTTTTTTTAAAGCCTATTTAAAATACGAAACAGAAATAAGTCAATTTTGAAGTCGAATAATTATAACATTGCTATCAGATTTGAAGACGAACGGCTAGATGCAGAGATAATGTAGCTAGATGCTGCCCTTTTAAAGTTTAGCAGCATCTAACCGTAAAAATATTGGCACTTTAAAACAGAAATTTAATCGTATTACACATATTTTTCCCATTGTTTTTCTTATCTTTCTGAGAGCACGTATCGAGATCTCGATAGAGCTGGCTTTGTAATACAAAGGTAGATAGATGCATTTGGAAAGTAAACGATACCGTCTCAGGAACTGTCAAATGTATAAAAATCTTGCTCAAGCCAACATTTTTTGCATTAATTTATACTTATTTAAATTTTAATCGTTTTAAAGTGGCAGTTTTTTTATGGCCGAATCCTATTTAAAATAGGTATAAAAACTATTTAAAATTTCAACTAAGTAAGGAACGCAGAGTTAAGTTTCAGCATCAGTAATTGGTTGAATTCTATCATATGACGTCAGAGGTGAAAAATTGGTAGAGCATACGAAAGTAGAGATAGTAAAGGATTTAAGTATATCGTTTCGCTGAGTACCAACAAAAGCGTTGCCATAGAATGCACAGGATTTGGCAGTCATTATATAAACCTGGAGACTATACTTGGACACCATGTACTCCAATTTTACAAATTTACTCAATGGTAAGGTTTGGCGGCCTCCATGGTGTAGTGGTCAAGACGCTTGACTCATACGCGGAAGGTTCCGGGCAAGAGTACGAAATTTGAAATGCGATTTTTCTCAAGCCTGTGTGTTCTGTTCTGTAATTCACCACTGGAATTGGGCCTCTTGGCCTGTTGTGGTACAGAAATAAATAAAAAAATAGTAAAGAGCGCAATCGAATTTTCTTATCTTATTGCATGAGCTCTACTACTATTTTACATGAAATGAACACATATTTTAGATCGAAAGCAGTATTAGTGAATTGTTTGATCGACACGAAATACATCACCAGTACCGTAATGAAAAACCCTATTAGTACTAACTTACAGTCCTATGAACTAAGCAGAATTGCGCTATATCCCACGGGTCTCATACATCACAACCTGTCGCATTAATACAAGGCCATTGCTTCGATATAATATTTCGCGCTTGAATGAATCGATAACCCGAAGGAAACACTAAAAATATAAACAATCCGCTCCTCCGTACAAATGTTTCCCAGTTCCCACGCGCTGTGTAATGATCCATGTAACCCGCCCTAATATTACAAAATGGCAGAAGATGGAGGTCTCACGGATATAATGTCGGCTGCCTCTTGTTAAAATGATGCCCGTCAAAGTTTTCCAACAAATGTAAATTTATACCCCAAAGAATAATATTTCCATCTCTCCCCCGCCACATCTTCTGTAACAGCGAAAGTTTTTCCACTTTAGGCATGGCTTTGTGTGAAGAGAGCTTCGTGGGTTTGCAAAGACAAATATCAAATTCTTGAGGCATGGAATATATTACGTAAGTGTACTGGTTCATTTTTCTTTATTGGTCGAATACGGAATTTGCTTGAATCATTTCAAATCGTCTACTCCGATCTTATAGAATGGTCAAAAACATAAAACAGATTTCTTACATATAAAATATATTCTCAGGTATAAGAATAAACCTATTTTTACCAACAATATTTCCAGTTTATTCACTTTTATTATACAATCAATGGATTCATTCCCCTGAAAGGCTATTAGATTAATATATTACAACAGAGATGAAGAAGTGTTCAATGACAAGTCATAACACCCTGTAAATGCCTAGATTTTTATAATCCCTTCGGCGTTTTTAATATTTCTGCAATCTGCATATTTGTAAAAAGTCTATTATTATTATTGAAACACAATAATACCCGGAGTATTTTTTTATAATTAAAGATGATATGTTTTTGTGAACACTGCGTTGGATTGCATACGAGTAGATAGATAGTGCCTTTGCTTAACAGCGTACACAATATTATTCGTTTTTCCAAATTTTGTTCTTCATAAATATTCATCGCATCCCATATGAGGAGGTAATGCGATATTATCTTCACATAAATAGGTTGGTAGCGAAGGCTTTTACGGCGTCATCTGCGTTTAACGATATCCCCAAAAGTGTGAGTACCTTCTTCAAAATTCAAATATCTTTGACGTATCGCCGACTGAATTCGCAAAATGTTACATCCGTTACGTCTTCCGTACCTATATAGGTATATCTCGGGATAATATCCTCCACGAATAAAGTATTCGGTTACGTTTAGAATCTTTTCTCTCGTTGTCGCCTCGCTAAGAAAATCAGCCGAGTTGATTTAAAACCCACTCGAGTCGAAGAGACAGTCATCTTCTAAATTCTATTCTATGATTACTCAGATTTACCCTCTCACTGGATCATCCACCGAGAAGTTCTCACCGCGTAGAAATAAACTCTGAATAGATAACACGTAACAAGGGAAGACTTTATCACACAAATAAACTTTGAAATATTCCGAGAAATGTATCTTCACGTACAGCGAAATAAATTTGTCGAAAATGGAAACTCCACTTCTAGCGAACGCTTCACCGAAACTTTACATAATAAATGTGAAAAGTTTAGGTTTTCATGTAATTATTTTTTTTTAAAAAGGTTCAAACTTTTTCAGAACCCAAAGACCCGAAACTCGATACGTTTTGTCATAAAATGTGGTAGTTTAATATTTAACATTCTTGACAGTCTACGTCAAAAGAAGACACACTCGTAAATTACAAATATATATGTATTTGGGAAAGACATAAAGTTCGTTCCGAAGTAATGACATGTATCGCGTGACTATTAATACGAAACAAATGAAAGTTTCGAAGCATAAAGGAAAAAGAAGAAACGCCAAAATATGGGAAAGCGGATTCCTATGTGATTGCCTCGGATAATAAAAAGGTAACACTTTAGGGAAAAGAATTCCTATAAAATCAACAGAATCACTAACTTTTAACACGCAACCCCCTCCCCGTAACGAGTACCTAGAGCGGGACATGTCACCCCAACCGCAACCCTTCACATCTACACCGAACTAGCTAACCAAGCGACTGTTATATTATTTGAACAGTTGATAAAGTGCGCTTTACGGAGAATAATGGGATAAATGGCGGTGATCGATTAGTCGCGACTCGCGGTCCATAACACAGCCACTACGAACGTGAACCGACTTCCGTTATGGAGACCCTCAAGAATGTCGAAGGAAGAATAGAAGTATGTCGAGCACACTGGAAATACGGTCAACAATGGCGGGAATGAGCGAAGAGTCAGTATACAGTAGATACTGTACGTACAGCCGAGTGAAAAATACAGTTTGAGCCTTACGAACTGATAAAGCGAATCGATTGATATATAATATTTAGAACTCGTGTCATATTGGAAGTTAATAGCTTAATCAAGCAACACGACATGCGATTTTACTGGGAAACTAGAATTAAATTAATATATTATTAAAACCCTTAATTGGGCGTATCGGCATCAACGTACCTATTATAATTAATACCTACATACGAGTATGTCTTTAAAAAAAGCAGTCGATTTCATTTTAGAGGTTTTTTTTTTGTTGAACTTGTATTTTATTTTCTTCCGAAACTGTTTGAACCGAAAAAGATTATCCTCAATCGAAAATAACTTCTTCGCACCTGCGGGCTCAATGACGATCTTTCGGCTTTGTTCGGCGGAACTAAGGGACGCGGGATTGACGTAGCTGTGTAGGCGAAAGTGCTGCCTGGCGATAGTCTCCTGGAGACGTCTGGTGATGTCCACATGCCCCACTTAGAACCAGATGTGGAAAATATGAAAAATAACCAGCTTTTTTAATTATTGATATTCTCATGTTAATTTCGTACATGTTTTGCTTTTTCATTCGATTTTATTTTTAAAAACGTTAAAAAGCACCTCTCTCCAAACCAGAGAACCCATCTTTTTTTGATATAGTGAGCGTTTACTATATATATTATATTTATTTATTTATGCACGGCATTTCCAACATTTATGTACATAAAATGTTATAAGGAGTGTTTTTGAAACAATAATGCGATAAGATATATTAATTTATTCATATTCACTTATGCAAGTAAAGTATGTAGGTTCATTGTATTATATATTATTATTGCCAATTTATTAGGGCTTTATAAGTCATTGATTGATTTGGTGTTTATTTTGTAGAACTCCATATTTTAACTTATAATATTAGAAATCAAACACTGATTTGAGTCTACTGAACACTTTATTTTATTTTTACAGATATAAACGTATAAAAATAAAAACTTCGTGACAATTGTTTTGCCTTGTTAGGACATTCGTTTGAAAATGCCCTAACAAGGCGAAACAATTGTCACGAAGTTTTTATTTTTAAATGATTATATTTGTAAAAATAAAATAAATTGTTCAGTTGACTCAAATCGGTGTTTGATTTCTAATATTATAAGCTTTATAAGTCTGTTGATTGGCTTAAAAAATATATTTAAAAAATGATTACTAATTAATTAACGAAGTACATTAGACAGTTTATAACTTTTTTATTATTAAATTTAATTTCATATTTTTGCCAAGAATATGATCGTAACTTTGTTTTTGTAGTCGGGTAGTGCTAAATTAAATATGTCAGAACATGAATGTGTAGTCTCAATGGGTTTAAAAATTAACTAGATTTGTTTCGGAAAAGTAAAAGTGCGCCAGCAACTAACTTTCGTTTAAATAGATTTAAGCATATCAGCGTTAAGATGCTCGCTTAAAATGAATAATCATAATAATATTAATAATAATAATAATGAGGCATATTATAATTTAAACATCAAAATCAAACGCTGATTTGAGTCTACCAATTTAGGTTATTGTATTTTTTAAATAAAAAATTAAAAATCTGTCTGTTTCGCCTTGTTAGAGCATTTTCTATATAGTTATACAATTCTAGGTACTTTAATAATAGAACAAATCATGTTCAACGTGTACAATGATTATAATTATAGAAAAAAACAATAGTTAAGGGTAAGACCGGGTTGTAACTTAGTGATGGGGATTTAGGTACTTACTCAAACCGCCATAGTCAAAGAAGAAAGCAAGTGTTGGAGATTCCATTTTGTAAATCAACACCGGGACAGAGGCACGCAAATGTCCTTGCCCCTAAACTTTATAACTTCTATTTGAAAGACGCAACATAAAACGATAATTTAAGCCTCTCTACTTCCAATAATTTATTTATAAACTGGGTCACAAATATAAATGTGAATGATTTCTTTTTTCGCTTTCGGAATTTTCTTAACATAATTAAGTTAAGATAATTATCTACTTTTTTATATTTTTTTATTCTTATTCTCGTCTTTTATACTAAAATCAATATAAGTTTTAAAAAAACCTGAATGTAATTTTCCATTTTATTTTATGTCTCTATTTCACTTTCACACCATATATTTCATAATATATTCTAGATTATGTGGCCTACGAGTATGTGGGTTTTTTTTAAAATAAATATGGTGATATACGTAGTAAAAATGTATCAGAAAATGAACAACAAAATTGTAAATAAATAAATTATATTTGTGGTTTGAAGACACTTTTGTTTTTAAAAATGAAATAAAAAGTTTCAAAACATATTTTAGATTTAGTATACCCACGCTCATACCATGCCTATGTGGGATTTATGTTTTAATGAATATGGTGATATACGTAATAAAAATGTACTAAAATGTAAACAAAAAAAAATTTAATAAATAAATTGCATTTGTGGTTTAAAGACGTTTAAAAAAAATAGAAGGCTCGTATCAGTGTTTGATTTTTATATTAAAATTATAATGTTGAGTTCTACAAAATAAACACCAACTCAATAAATAAACAAATGAGAGATATTGTTCATTATGTTATATATTACTAAAAAATGTGTTATAAAATATATTTTTGAATAATACTTTTACTATAAAAAGTGTTGGTTCAAGAGTCGAGAGGACTTTTTTTAAATAGTATATTTAACTTGTACAGAAACTTAACCTTTTCGAGCCTGAAGTTGAAAAAATCCGTCTGTTCCTGAGGGGAACGGGAATACCCCAGCTAAAGTGCTATAAATACGACTGCTTTCGCGGTGTGACGCGTTAAAGAGAGCTGATCTAATGTGGCGCAATCCATTAGCGGGAAGGTACAGCGGGGAGTTAGGAAGGGAAATGCATGTAAAATGTAAAACATGATTTCCGGATGTTTGTAGTTATGACTGGAAACGTACGCTCATGTAGCAAAAATCACACGCGCAAACTGACCAACATATCAAAGATTATTAAATTGTAAGCGATGAATTGTAATGATTGCTGTTTGCATGGGAGGAAATCAAAGACAAATGTGAACTGAAGACATGAGTGGATAAGGGTGTTCTGTGGCAAAAATAAAAAAAAGAGATATCTGGGGTAATTTTTTTTAACGCCAGTAAAATTATTGATAATATAACACATTCATTCGTCCTCAATATTGTTTTTATGCGAAAGGACTGTACACAAAATCTGCGTCTATGTAAAAAAATATATTTTGAAAAATTTGCTACATTACGCCTTTATCCACTCGCGTCTTCAATTATTATTGAAAAAATTCGGCAGAAAAATATTTTATTCATTTTGATACATTCTTAACATTATGGGGTAGGATTATGCAATAAACGATATATATCAATGACATACAAAAAAAAATATTGAAAAATATACTCCCTTTAGGCTTGGAAAGGTTAAGTGCAATAAATATACAAAATATGCAATATTACACAGTAAATAAGATATTTGGCGTAATTTTTATTAAAAACATGTGAATTTCATTATTAAATGTGATTTGGAATCTCATTTGTATAACATCTCGATATTGGGTTCATGGTGTAATGTACTAGTACTAACTAGAGATGGGAATTTCGGTTTTTTATAAAAATAGCAATAACAGTTATCGTTTCACAAATTAAGCTGTTTCGTGAAGACGTTTAAAAAATAACAGTTTACTGCAGTTTGTGACCCCCCCCCTTCCTCCCCAAAATCAAAATTTAAGTATTTAAATTATTTTTTTTGCTTCTTATTTCCCTAATCGCATTAAATATTATGTTATGAATAAAAAAATATGAAAGTTTTTTTCGTTGCTCAGTTTTTGATAATTAAGAAACAAAAAATGACTCATTTTAAAAAACATTTTTTTTAAATTTTTATATTATTTAATGTATTTTATAGGAACCATATTTTATGGAACGACGTTAACATTTTTTAGCTGAAAACTTCTATTAAATGCAAATAGAAACCTAAAAATTCACAAAATGTCATTTCATTTATACATTTAATTATGTTTTCATTTTATTATTACATGTACTTAATTATTTATTTTACAGTTATAATTACCCACGTAAAATTATTAATATTGTTAATACAAGAAATTGTCAATGTAAAATGCACAAGTAAATTGGGCGGGCTTTTTTAATTACAATGTTTACGCTAGCTTACACTAAAATTAAGCCACTTAGTGAACTTGGCTTTCCTTTTAAACAAATGGCAGGGTCAGCATTTTAGAGAAATAGTGGGTTTTTTTTTTAAACGCAGTTGTTTTTAAACAGTGCGCCTACACCGTTGTAAGCCTTAACAGTTTATTTAAAACGGTGAAGTTTTCCCGTTCTTTTAAAATGTCTTAAAGGTTACAACTGGTTATAACACTGTTTCAGTTTAATATGATTCTCCGTTGTGGAAACACCTTCAGTTTTTGGTGTTATTTGTATAGCAGTAACGACTAACGACTTCATGATGTTTTAAATTTAGAATATTTAAAGAAACAGAAAAAGGGTGTACAAGGTCGTGGGACTGCAGGGGTGAGGGGCGGAGTGAAGATGAGCTGGGGAGATTTCATGGGTATATGTATATGTACTTCTTCCTTGGGAGATAATAATACAATACGAATAGGTAGGTATTATGAATAAAGATTTGAAGATAGGGCGAAGCACGGTACGGAGTGCGGCGGGGTGTTGAATTGTTCGCGCTAAGCAAAATGTATTTTTGTATTTACTTCTGCGCTAGGTTATTTAGTTTTTGTTTTTTTTAGAGATTTGATTTATTTTTGTGAAACTGTTTTAACTGTTTCGGAAGGATAACTGTTTTAAAATAGCAGTTACAATTTTTTCACCACCTCTAGTACTAACCGCACACGGCTTGCGATTTCGTGTTTGACATTATGGATCGTTGTCCCTTCCGCTCCCTATCACTGATTTATCATACTCCAGTAGGCCTTAGAAAATGATAACCCACTGTAAATACCAGAAACGAACGCCCCCTTCCGAGACATCTGTTTCGATATTTATTACCATTCGACCAAAATTAACATTCTAGACATTTTGAGAAATTCTGTTCAGTAGAGCATTAAAGAACAATTTCAATAAAATATAATATACAGATCCCCCTATTCGCAGACAAAACTCAAGAACAATATTTTTTTCATCTGCATGTGAGATTAGAATGCATCTACTTTGCATGAGTTTTTCAGTTGGAATTTCTATTGCCATTTTTTAACAAGTTTAACTTTAACTAAGACACTAGTAAAGTTTTGATTCAATCAACGCCAACATAGGTACGCTGTGTTTGAAAGCGAATATTTATGTAAGTTTGATATTTTATTTATTTATTTTACAGAAACAAACAATCAACAATGATATAATAACATAAAAAGATTCGATTAAGTTACATAAGACAGACCAGCGAAGTTTCTAAATAAAAAATCATGCAAATTAAATTGTGGTGCAACAAAAGGGTGTATTTGTGTGTATTTTTATGAGAGTAAGTGTAGAGGTGTATTTGTGAGTATTTGTGTGGGAGTAAGTGTTCAGGCGTGTGAAAGCGTAAGCATCATTAAATAGCAAGTGGGAGCGTATCGCAGCCAGACAGAATGAGTCTTAATTTATTTTTTAATGAAACAACTTGCTTATTTACATGTTAGCTTCAACATTTAAATTATTATTCAATCTAATCACTTTATACTAAAAATGGATCCCTAAACTTAGATCATTAAGGTAAGAAATGAACTTCATCATCGTTCTCTTTACACATCTAATGGTGGCAACAGCGGCGTATCTTGATCATTTTTGTTTCATAAAAGCAAGATAGTAGTGGCAGTCCAGGGTCCGTGTTACAATAGGAAGTTAACTTTTTTTTCATTTATCTGCAAAGTTTAATTTAGTTCTCTGAATAAAAAAAAGAATATTCATACATTTTTTTTTCTAAACATTTTTGATCACTGGTCACTGACGAAGATACTTTAAATGTTCATACAAATACACACATTTTCGTACATAAATATCGATTTTACTTTACATATAAAGTCTCGATATGTACCGGTGAAGATAGTATTTGTAATTGCCCCAAAAGACTATGGAATATTCTAGTGTAAAACACAATTTTAAATAAGTATTTCATGCCACTCGTGTCGGGAATCCAACCCATGACCTCTAGTAAACGCGCCGACCATTGACCACGAGGACTGGAATTCCCGTATGTAATTTTACTGCTGTAATACTTTGTTTAATATGTAATACACAGAATAGCTGTGTGTGTATATACAGACTTATATGTACATATTTACATACGTAAATATATAAAGATAAGTCAATTCATTTCTTAGTACATTCTTATTTCTAAAAGAGCCCTTAAGATTTTTTCTAGTTTTATCACAAAATTTCACTTCTTACATGGAAAACCAAGATATTTGTTTTGCTAAATAATGAAGATGTTTACCAACAAAGCGGAAATTAAAAATTTCCCATTCAAGCTTATTCCTGGATTTTGAATACAAAACGCAATTTTAATATTAGGTATTATAGTCTTCCGCAAGGAGGTATTACCTCCGGAGAATTTCCCTTGGGACGAGATTATAGGTCGAGCGATGCATTGATGCATATCTTGGACAAAGTTGGATGCTTCCGAGAGCTTTGCCCAAGTAATCAAATGCCTGCGATACCAAAGCTCGGTGACCACATTTATTAGATCTTCCATGAACGATAATATTTACTCCGGACTGAGGATCAGCTCCCTTCTACAGGACGTGCACATTCGTGAGCAAAGGGGATGACAATCCGTGCATCCACTTTAATGATTGGCCAATCATTCGCCTGATAAAATTCGGAAAGTAATTTTGCATATTCCCATATTCATGAGTTTTGGAATCGAATTTTGGTACATGTCTGTTTCATAGTCGTTGAAGGTTAATTTGAATTTAATTCGGCGAAATCATTTGATTTCACTGCTTCGTTTAATTACATTGTGTTCCGTTTTTTGGTACCACGGGATGTTGGAAATTTCGCGATTATGACTACCTATTAAGCTAATTACAATGTATCCGTAGATATAAGTGCTTTTAAAATCATAAAACTCATCAAATTGAACAACGGTTAAATTAAGTACTAATTTTACTTAATTGACTGTAAGCAATAAAGGTCGTGAAATTTTTACTTTATTTACAAATGATTGCAAATGCGTTTTACAGAAAAATGTATTAAAAAATAATATTTCCGTTATTAAATTTGATCAAATAGTTTTAAAAAGTTGCCAATACAATTAAACTATTACATGAATGTACTAGGGTTGCCAACCATCCCGGAATTCCTGAATTCTATCCGAAAAGGGGTTTTTTTATCTCCCGGCTCCCGGAATGCAGCTAAAATTTCCCTGAATCAGCAAGAGCAAGTGAGCAAGCCAGTTTGTTTGTGCATACTTTCGATATAGAGTATAATCTTCATCGCTTTATTTTGAAGAATTTTTATATTTTTAATTTCTCCTTCATTACATAAAAAAAAATAGAAAACCAGTAATTTATTTGAACTTCGGACCTACTGATCCGGAGACCGCGACGGTACCCACGGGACCACAATCCGTCTTTGTTACAAATTTTACGCAGTTACAAATAATGCGGCATGAGGTTTTCATTTTAACTTATTTTAACCAGAAATAAACTATTCTTTTAATCAAATGATTGACGTTTCTTTTATGAAAATAATATCGGGTTAAGAGTATATGCGGTGTTAAGAATTTTGACGAATAAGTATTTGAACGTTGTCTTCCTGTTACTCTCGCAGATGCCTCTCCGATACAGCGCGAAAAAGACAATTGCAGGACGCCGACGCCGACGGACTGATTTTGGCCAACTAAAATGCTCGAAATTTACGGTTCGCTGTCCTCTTTTCCACACCTCAAAATTAAACCGATTTTGTGGTATTTTTGTTTTTAAATTATCAGAATAAAAATTTCTGTGTCGGTACCTTTTCCAGTTTTAAAAATTATTTATTATATTTGTATACTTAGGTCCTTAGACGGCAGATGAAACTGGGCGCTTTTTTGGGGTTTTCGATGGTCCCAGCTCCCACACGGAACAATTTATCAAAAAAGTAGAAATATAGAGAAACGCCGAAGGTAAATATCTACAGCGTGTAAAAAAAATCATTGCCCTAGTGTCCAGGGAGAAAATATGGGTTTTTGTGGAAGAGAGACGGACATGGGTAGCGAGCGAGCGATAGCGAGATCCGCGGCGCAGCGCGTAAGCGGTCTAGCGCGAATTTGTTGATATTTTTTATAAATTATAAGTTTTAGCAAAAAGTTGTAATATTATGAATAAGCCAAACTCAAGATATGCTAAAAAAACTCATTTTTAGCATATTTTGAATTTAAAAAAAAACTTCTACTAAAAATTCAAAGTCGCAAACAGAATATGGTATAAGTAACTCACCGCTCTATCTAACACAATGGTTATTAAAACTCGTTGAATTATTTCTAAGGAAAACTACCCAACGCAACGTCTGGAAAATAATAAGTAGATACTAATAATTTAAGTTTTTTCGTTAGCTATTTTTGACTGTATCAAAGTATGAAGTCGTTTTAAAACAAATATTCTCCGGCAGTTTCGTTCTAGGTTATCTTTTCAGGAAATAAAAAATATTTCTTAAAAATATTTCCCTAGTTCATATTGAAACAAATTTACAATTTCGTATCTGTGATCAGATATGAAAGCTTTTAGGAACTTACCGCCCGCACGCCATTCCCTCGAATTCTGACTTAGTACTTAGAACGTGCATATAACATATAACATTTCACGTGAATACAGTACTTGCATACATTGTAAGAACATTTGTACTTATACAAACTTCATATAGTTTAGTAAGGAAACAGTTCCGTTTTACTTTGGCTGGCTTCAAAATACCCCCTTTCTGAATCAGTGCGTGCGTGAGTGAATGTTTACAGATGTTTCGTGTGTTTTAATATAATAAAATGAACATTCAACCCTTAAAATCTATCTATCTATTTTACATTCAATTCTACCTAAGTTCATTTTAAAACTTAAAAAAGTATGAACATTGAATCCGGTAAACAAAAATATTGCCTCGGTTGCGATGGTGATCTAATCAAACGTATTGCGAGTTAATAAGCTGAACATTGTGATATTAAGTTTTTTTTTATTTTTGTTTTCAATTATCGTAATTGTAAACAAAATTTAGTTTTTTTACTTAAACGCGTTTATGTTTAAATCTGATAATGAAAGCAATTTTGTTACCAAAAGTTCCATGGGAATAAAATATAAATATTTACATTATCTTTTCTCCAGTAAATAAAATTGCAGTTTTTACGCAGGATTATAATAACATTCAGCACTAACCTAAGTGAAATAGGTGCAAATGTAAATACATTATTTAAGTAATATAATAAAACCAGCAGAAAGTACAAATTAAATTCTAAATAGAATTTGAATTCACTAAAAGAATATTTTAAAAGAAAACATGTGATCAAATGATAATTAATAAAATGAATATTTAAATTTGTTGCAACAGAGAAGGAAAACATTTTTGAGAAAGGAATATGGAAGTCTAGGCATTTACAGGGCTTATGACCTCAAGGCTCAAAGGTATTGCGCCTTGAGGTCATCAGCAAGAGCACTAAACGCAATAATTTCAAATACTAGCGGACCGAAACAATTGTAAAGAAAGTTTCTGGCAATGGCAGTACAGTATATTATCATGCATGTGGCCTGATCTGGCAGGAAGCACTCCGTCGAGAGTACTGCAGGGAGATTATAAGAAGTGGATAGATAGTTCTGATTCTAAGAGTATGCTGCGCATACAGGACCATCTCCACTGATGCCACGCAGCAGCTAGCGGGAATGATCCCCGCAGATTTACTTGCTAAAGAGCGAGAACAATTATTCATGAAAAACCCGCCGATCACCGAAGAAATCAAACGCCAAGA
This sequence comes from Micrasema longulum, assembly GCF_059751315.1. NCBI lineage: Eukaryota > Metazoa > Arthropoda > Insecta > Trichoptera > Brachycentridae > Micrasema > Micrasema longulum. Next base: position 1,558,649 of record NW_028277584.1, on the reverse strand, counting down.
GAGAGAGAAGACTCTTCAAAGGTGGCAAGGCAAATAGGAAACCTCTCTAAAAGGAAGATGGACGCACAGGCAAATAAAGGACATAAATAGTTGGGGGAGCCAGAAGCACGGTGAAATCACCTTTCGAATGACGTAGTGCATGTCTGGGCACCGGGTTTTTTAAAAATACCTTCACAAAATCCAGAAATTCCCGACTGAAGCATGCATGTACTGCGAGACAGTAACCGATGATGCGGGACATACCCTGTTTGCCAGTGCGAAATGGGGCGGAGAGCGGTAAGCGTTAAGCTCTCAAATGGGCCGAAATATTGAAGTAGATTGCATGGTTGACTATATGTTACAGTCGCAGGAAGCATGGAACTCAGTAAGAACCTTCATGGAGTCCATAATTTCAATGAAGGAAATAGACGAAATGAGATTGTCACCTCTTCCTGTCCGTACAGGTGCCTGTGCCACAAGATAGACATATGTTATTCTGACCAATTTTGTGGACCCGGGTAGACCGCAAGGTAGGGACCGGCCCGCAAAAGAAGACGAGGGGTTTTAGCCGATACGAGTCCGGCACTATCCAGTCAGACAGACTGGGTTGTCCATAGTGGATTTCAACTCCAGAAAGAAAAAAAAAGGGCTTATGACCTGTCATTGGCTGGTTTAAGTTTCCACTTCACACACTGTGTTATATTCACCATTCTGCCTATATTTGAAGATCCACATTTCCTCAACTCTTCCATCTGTTGACTTTTGTGAAGTAAAAGCGCTGAAATCTATATCGTGTGGGTGTGATTCACCTACTAGGCAACGCCTGGAAATAGTTTTCCAATTTTAATAACTCTTCTTTATACCAGTTAGTTTAATCAACAATGTTTTGAGTATGTCCAAATGCTTGTAGACAGGCTGGATTTCCTCCCTAGGGAGTTATTGGGATCTAAATTTGTTTCGACAAAGAGGCTAGCCAATGACGGGTCATAAGCCCTGTAAATGCCTAGACTTCCATATTCCCCTCTCAAAATGTTTTTCCTCTTTATCGATTCATTTATGAGATTCATCCGGCTGGGCCAATTTACCCACTGAGCAATGCCTGAAAACAATTTTCTAATGTTTATTCTTCTTCTATTACCGGGTAGTTAATTCAACAATGTTTAAATGCTTGCAGACGGGCTGGATATTAGATGGATGGATGTAGACTGGCTGGACATAGGTATATTTTCAATTTATTTTATGAAAGCATGAAAGAAGATAATTAATTTGTTACCTTCTATGATTATTGCTGACAAACCTTAAAACCTGGATAGAGAAGGGTCAAAACTATTAATTCGTTCTATATGAGGAGTAAACATTCAAAAAGTGATATGTCAAAGTATGAAAAAAAAATACCTTACATAAAATTTTGTCATTCATATCTAAATCTATGGTAAAAAAAACAACATTGTTCGTTCAAAATGCGTTTTTTTTTATTTTTAGTCTATTGTAAAGCTTATACAGTTCATATAAACAAATAGTGTTGTTGAACAAAAGTTTTTCTTCATTTTACAAACTCTGTATTTCCGAGACAAATCACTTTTTGGAAATTTGCTGATCATGTATTAGAAAGGTTATTTTGCCTGCTTTCTGGATAGTGTTTTTAAACTTATGAAGCTTAGTAGCACAGGAGTATCGAGGAAAGTAAGTTTATTTAATATAAATCGACGTAATCTCTTTTTTAATTTATGAGGCGGTTAATTTATCTCTTCAATTTTTAGAATTTTATTTACAAATATAATGTGATATAATTTATAGTTAACCTTTTTGTTTTCTCTTATCCTCCTTATAATATACCTTATAATTGTTGACAGTTTTTTTTTACAGAATAAAACAGTCGGCAATAATATAATTACATAAAAACGATACAGTTTAAAGACAGACCAGCAAAGTTTCGAAATAAAAATAATACATATTAAATTTTGGTAAACAAAAGGGTGTGTTAGTGTGTATTTGGATGAATGTAAGTGTAGAGGTGTGATTGTGTGTATTTGTATAGGAGTAAGTATTCGGGTGTGTGTGAGCAAGAGCATCATTAAATAAAAAGGGGGAGCGTATCGCAGCCAGAAAGAATGAGTCTTAACATTTAGTACTACAGACTGGCAGATGGAAAAAGTCCATATTTATTGTCACGCGAAAGGATATTAAATCCAGAATGAAGATGTTATTTTAATGCGGAACTTGTAAACTTAGTTTTTTATCACAAAACTACAACATAGACTAAAATTAATCAATTTATCATAACAAATAAAACAGTCTAGAGATTGTTATTTTATCGCCCATTGGCATAAGGTGCGAATAAAGGTAAGAATAATTTTTTTTCATTTTTTTTAATCGAAAACATATTAAACATAATTTTATATAATATTGCCAAGGAATTTTTGTAAAAAACTCATTTAGGGACATGCAGATAATAATATTAATTTAGAGACGTTTTTATATTTTAAACTATAAAATTATTTACAAAAGCAAAATAAAAATTATGATAGGTACACTACAAATTAAAAGAGTATTAATTTTTTTTCTTTAAATACAAAATAAACATAATACAAAGTATGGAAATGAATACAAAATTATATATACATAATATAATCTATAAAAGAAAAAACAAACACAAAAAAAATTTAACGTTTTAAAATTATGTTTTAAATTAACAAAATATATGTATCCAATATGGGTTTAAAAAGTATCTTAAGATTTACATATCCATAATACAAGCTAAAAATGTATTAAAAAGCATAAAAATCATTTCAAAAGTTTTAAAAATTACATATACAATTAAAAACGGTAAAATATTAAAACTTGTATATTCAAGATGCGCATTCTCTGGATTAACTAACATTATTTATTCTAAGTGCTTCTGGAAAAATAATTCTTTAATTCGCATGTCCTGTTTCTGTATTTTGAAATTGGTACTTTTAATTTTCGTGGCAATTTATTAAATGAGGAACTTCAGCCCTACGGGAAATTGGATACAAAAAATGTTTTCTTACGCGGGGTAAAAATTAGAGCATTAAATTATTCTGCAAAGTTTCTTGAAAATGTACAGAATAAATAATAATAAATATTTTGATAAAAACGCACTACTTTAAATGACGTCACTGGTTCATGTGAATCAACCTATAATCTAAGAGCTATGGAAGATTTCCGGTCTGCTTGTCGCTTCTGGACCAATGGGAAGAACTGAATGAGAATAAGCGGAAATGAACCTCTGACGTTACACGAGGAGTTATTTCAGAAATACAAAACTTTGAAAAATCGTAGCGCCGATAATACGATATATAAAAATTTTAAAAAAATAATTTTGACTTAGTTTAACAGTCTATTAACAAATATTTTTTTTTAAAAAAACCACTGAACTTCCTCATTCCTTGAAACCTATGTTATGTAAAGATCTAGTACCAAACTTCGTAGATTTCACAGATCCAATATAAATAGCATATTTTTTATTTTTTTATATTAATTTGTAAAATTTTAATCACTTTGGGGAGAAAATACGTTTTTTTTACACTTTCTTATTCATCAAAAAGTATTTGTCACAGGTTGTTCAAAATAAAGTTCAAGAAAACAACTCCGATTACGTGGTTATATATTTTGACGAAAATATAATACATTTCGATAAGCGCTTAAGACCCGGAGGCTCAAAATAGGAGTTGGAAGTCAATGAATTTGTATGCAGGGTGAAAGCTTTATGTGGGTGAATTCCTTCTTCACCCAACAAATAATGACGTGCTAGTTAAGTAATTATGAAAATTGCTTGCGAAGTGATTATTATCGTAGATCACAAATCTCTCACGGGAACTTATATGGTACCTGAGTATTTAGTATATGTAGGTTGTAGGTTGTAGGTAGGTAGCTGAACACTCGCTAACTTCCTCATGCAAGTGTCGCAATCGGCCATGATTGTTATTATTGTTAGTTTCTGTTCCATGACGCGCCATTTTACGATTTTAGAATTAAAACATCAAACTTGTGGCGTGCTTTCCCTGATTCGCTAATGATACGGTCACTTTCCCGACGCCATTTTTTCACGTCACTTAAAAGAACACTTATGGCTTTTCTACTCATATGTATAAGAACTCAATTATTTTTTGTTTAATTTTATTCAGGAAACAAACAGTACAATTTTCATAATTTTAAAGTGAACAAAATTAAAATTTATTCTAATGAACCAATGTTTTTATACGCTAAGGTCATTAATAAACCATATCAAGTATTGATATTTAATTACGAAAACAATATACTAAGGAGAAAAAACAATTCATCAATCAATTCAAAAATTTAAATTAAAAACATGCTCAAATTAGTTACAAGAATAAACAATATTTTAAAAAATAACAGATGAGAAAAGCAATATTGACAATAATCAAAATTCTCAGGTAAAATCCTGGAATGGGTGGTCAAATGGAGAAAAGATCGCCTGGTAGTGTAGTTGTTGTCAAGTTTGCCAACCATGCTTGAGGTCTAAGGTTCGATTCCTGGCAGGGTCAACGTGAAATATTTATTTTAAAGGTAATTAATTCACTGCAATATTTCAATCTCCCTGGACTGGTACCTGACGTGGAAGATTAATCACTTTAACAACGTGAAACAGATATTTGAAATACTAATAATTTTTTTGTAAAAAATCAAGACCTTCACGTTTTTACTAATTTTTTAAAAAAAATACCTTTGTGCTTGTATTTTTTTTTTGTTTATAAGTCTTTTATTTTATAAAATTTGTAATTTATAAGTCACGTCACTTATTAAATATTAATACTAGTAAAATGAATGTTCACATAATAGAGCCATTAAATATCGCCATAAATTTTCTGATAATTCATAATAATAATACACATTTACAACAATGCACCAAAAAATAATTTGCCTGAAACTGTTCATAACTGATTGTTTTCGCCATTAAATACTAAGCAATGAAAAGTTTCCACACATTTTCCCTAAAACAACACAGCCATTTTTGTGATTGATTTATGACACGTTCTCTGGTAGAAAAGTTAACAAGCCACTTCCGGTTTAGCTAGTTGGCCAAGAAGTTCCGGTTCGTCTATGAAGCCTTTATCCGGCGCCATCAACACGGAAGTGGCACAGAGCGGCATAATTACCGCGCAGGATATGAACCGCTTCCAATCACTAAAAGGCAATGGAAGGGGTAACCAACAAGCCACTGAATTATGGAACGATTTCGTCCAGAACTACGCGTGCTTGAATTACAGTGGAAATCGTTTACAGCCAACCATTTTTTTTTATTCCAACCATTTACCAAGCAAATTGATTTGGTTTATCTGTGACAAAATTATATAATTTTATTATGATATCAATAACAAAACTATCTTTTTTCAGGTGTCGGTGGAATTAAAAATTAAGTTTTGTATGGAAACGAGAAGGGTTTTTGACTCGATGGCTACTCTCAGGTAAAAACTCTGAAATGGAAAATGGGATTCCAACAAGATCAATACAAAATATTGTTTTTTTTTTCAGAAAACCTGGCATCTCTTTATTTTTTCATTCAATTAATCTCGATAAACTCCTAAGGGCTAGTTGCACCAAAAAAAGTTACGTTAAAAAATTGTTGCGTTTTTGCCATTTAGGTTACCTGAAAAAAATAACATAAAACAACACATTTTGACGAATATGCAACTATTATTTAATTTAACTGTTAATTATATTTTCAATATTTTTTTTGTGGAGCAACTTACTTTTGAGAAATTAACTGTCTAAAAGATAAACTTATTCAAAAATGCAAATATATTTTAATCAACTAGTTCATTTGCATCAAGACGCTTTCTTTTTACTACTCGTCTATGCATTAGTTTAAATGGATTTAAGGAAAGATTAGCTTACGATATTATAATAATTAGCGAAATAACTATTAACACAATACATCTTAATAAGCTTAGTAAGGATCTCTGATCTACTTTAATTTTATTGTTAATCTACTTTCAATTTGGTATGGAGATTACTTCTGGAGGCTAAAGATATTTTGATTTCGATTGTAATATAGTTTTATTAAATATTGAGAGTAGATTTCGAGTGTAAACTATGGAATAGTTATTCATATTTAAATTGATTTTATTTTACGAAAATATTGTTTCATTTTCCAATATTAGAATTATAAATACTTTCATAGAGTAAGGTTTAATTCTATTTTGGGACTTGAAACTTTTATAATCTCGTTAAAACAAACTAGCATGGCTTTATCAAAACTGATTCATCAATTAGATTTAAGGTTTAAGTATTTAGTAATAAAGTTAAATATGAAAGTGGATGATGTAAGGATTATACGCCAAGATGTGCGTGTGGCATCCTATCTCTTTTGTTATATCCTAGATGCGTAAAAATAACAAAATTTAGCAATATTTTTAAATCGTCAACAACATTTTTTACCCTTACCAATTTTATTTAGAGTCGGATGAAAAATCTCAAGGGCGACTAGAAAATTTTGAGAAATAAAGGTATTAAGATTTTTATAAGGGTTAAATATAATTGTATTCATTTGTTATTACCATTTCCCATTAGAACTTCAATCGTAACATATATCGATCATTTATATAACAGAAGATTACGCTCCAAGTGCTAATCTTGGAGCAATGAAATAATGCAGTGTAAAAACCACTTTAAAACGTCCACCCTGCCAGAAATTGAGCCCAGGACCTCAAACATGGTAGATATACTAACCGCCACACTTCGAAGCGTACCTATCTCCACTCGATTTCCCTTTTTCGGATTTTTACTTTAGGGCAGTTATCGAGTCAAAAATACTTGTCTAGGGTCTTTCACACACAACTCTGAATATTTATTTCATTTGCCCGGGCACAGAAAAACTATTCTACTTTAAAAACATATCAGCAGATGGCGTTCCAATACATAAGTGCGAAGGTTTTCACGGTCACTGTTATCAATATGTTTCTTTTTGGGTGAAACCGTGTGTGTTGGATTTGTTCCAACGTTTCGGCTACCATTGCAGGAGAACCAGGAAGACTGGTCAGTTTACCCTGAAGATGGCTAATCTGCAATGGTAGCCGAAAAATTGGAACAAATCCAACACACACGGTATCACCCAAAAAAGAAACATATTGTGTTCCAATACGTTCGTGAAATAACGTAAAATTTTACGTATACGCACGTCTTTAAAAATTGTTGCGATGTAAAATCAAAAGTAGACACAATGAAACGTTGTACAACTTTTAAAGTAATATAATAAACCAGACAATGGTAGGTTAAGCTCTCACGGAAACTGGACCGGTGTACACGTGCAAACCACGATCCTGCGTGATGGGCCCATGTAGCACTATGGCAAAAATCCATACGGCATATTTTTTTAGCACAATTATTTATTTAATTCCAGGCAAACGCAATAACCCGTTCACCATGAGGCCAGCTAATATCCACTCGATTTCTCATTCCAGGATTTTTAGCTGTGAGTAGCCGCTGAATAAAGTTTAAATAAATACGATAAATGCCAATCCGCCATAATTTTACCGTGCCGTGTGGATTTGAAAGTAAAGTTTTAAAATGGACCATTTTCTGTCGGATATCACGCAGCTGGTTTATTTGGATTTTCTATGAATAATACTGATAATGAACAGACCCATATCCATTCTTTCTGATTTTTCAAAAAAAGTTTAAAGAGTAGACAGACAAGAAAGACAAGAAAGACGGGCTTTCCAAATTCTTAAATGACTGTTATCTACTGGCTCCGTTACATTACGGCTTCAAGAAGAGTTCAAGTATAAAAAACGCGGCTTTTGATTTTATTTCTACGATCCAGAAATATATAGATCAAGTTGATTATACTGCTAGTGTTTTCTTAGACCTAAAGAAGGCTTTTGATACTGTTGACCACAGCATTTTAATCGAAAAACTTCAGTATATTGGTGTAACTGGAGTGCGTTTAGAACCTTTGTCAGACTAGTTTTCGAACAGATCATGTCTTGTGGAAGTTGGAGGTAAGCTTAGTACTCCGGGTAAAATCATCTGCGGGGTACCTAAGGGGTCTATACTCGGTCCGTTGCTCTACGTATTTATCTTAATTTTTATTCTGCTTTTGAAAATAATATTACAGTTTTAAAATACTTCGATAAATAAATATTGTTATCTGCGTGTCCCTTGATGAGTTTTTTTACAAAAACTACTTGGGAATATTATATAAAATTACGTATAATTTGATTTCAATCAAGCCAAATATGTAAAATGTATGCACTGTTTATGAATTTTATTAATTGGTCCATATAAATTGGTTATGTTTTTTATGAATATTTTTGTTTTTTATTGTTTATTATGTTAATTATAATTAGGTTAATTGGTTGATTAAGTTTTTTTTATTGTTATTATTTTGTTAACTTTGTTAAATAGCTAATCTTAGGCATGTTTCACATTTTGTAAAATGTTTCCCTCGGCACGGGACACCCCAGTAAGGAAACATTATTCTGTATAAAAAAAAGAATACAAACAATGTAAAAGTATAAATAAATAAATAAATTTAAATAAAAAAACATTTCCATATTTTTAAATAATTTTCTCATTGGTGAGAAAAATATTTTTTTCATTGGTTGATTGCAAATTAGATGGAACCAATTTTCCAGACGACTTTTCCATTGCAAATTTATAAAATGACTTTTATCACCGTCCTCGTTCGTTCATGCTATTAAAGTAAAGGCAAGAATCGATTTTCTCGCGTTAACAACTCTCATAAAGTTGAATCAGAAAAGTGAAACGCCCAAAAGCACACGCGTCAAACGGAAAATTGCTATTGGTCCGTGATCGATGACGCATTTTAGGTTTATGATTTGTGTTGATTACGTGTTTACTGTAGGATTTATTAGTTAGTTACCTTGCGTCCGCCGAACTGCTAGCGGCGGCTGGTGGATTGAGAACTGGGGGTCGTGTTTTGAGGTGATTCATCGACCCTGCTGACAGAGTAATGCCGCTACAATTATGCATTCATAAATAATCCCGAATAAATCTCAATAAAAAGTGTTTCTAGCGCCAGCAAACAATACGATAAAGGGCCGGCCTCAGAAGTACCCAAAACAAAGTACACTAACATGCTTTTTACATTCGGAAACTACCATATATTGAATTTGAAATCCCAATTGAAATAAGTTATAATAAGGAAAAATCTTTTTTTTAATTTTGTTTGGTTACTTTATTTTATTTTTAAAAACATTTATTCGGAAAATTAACAACAATTACACAAACCTGACAGATATAATTAAAAACACGGACAAAAATAATCCTAAATATGTAATTCATTTAGGACAAAGGTATTATTACAATATTTTGAGTATTTTGTCAATTTTTTGTAGATAAAGGACTGGATTTCACCCCCTAGGGAGCTATTTAGATTAACAAATTACAAACTGAGATGGATATCATTTTAAAGAAGGAAACATAAAAGCCTAGGCATTTACAGGGCTCATGCAATAAAAACAACTGGTCAATGAGAAGTTTTTTTATATTTTTTGAAATTCAGGCGTTACCTAGCGTGTGAAATAATTCAATCAGATGAATCTCTTCACAACAATAAAGGTTTCTGCTCTTTGACTTCATCATAATCAATAGTAAAACTGCATTCCTTTACGTACTCAAAACCATTTTAAAGACCGTGGGTCTTCTTAGTAACCCTTGAGTAACCCTTTTTAAAACTTCAATTTACGTATCGCAATTTGAATTAAATTTAACTCTGCTACTTACGGTTTTCTTTTTTTTTTACACCACAACAGGCCAGGAGGTCCAATTACAGTAGTGAATTACATCATAGAACTCTCAGGCTTGATAAAAATCACTTCTTTTTGTGTTCTCAACGAGAATCGAACCAAGAACCCACCGTGCGTGAGTGAAGCGTATTGACCACTACACCACGAAGGCCGCCACGGGTTTGGCAAATCATACGCAGGGACTTTGTCGGATATTGTCTTTCATCCTCATAGCCATACTAAAATCAACAGATGGAAGAATTAAAGGAAGAAAAATAAGAAAAAAAGAATTGAAGGAAAAAAAAAACATATTAGGAAAACCACAAAATAGGATTGAATGTAAATATGCTTCAATTCGAACACATTTTGGCAACCATTTTAGTGTAAGTACATATATTTTTATTTATTTAGGACTTAACAATAAAAAATAATAATAAGCATACCCCACGCACAAAATCAATTTTCTAAAATACATTTCATGTAAAATGTATTTATGAATATATCTGAAAGTACACTTATGTATGCCAAAAAAAACACTTGACACTCCGGAAAGTGCCCATGGACCAGTGGAGAGGTTACATAAAAAAAAAATAGAAAAATGAATAAAATATCAAAATACGTATATGAAAAGTTTATTAATGTAAACAAAAGAAAAATCAACACTGTTTGAGTATGTCCAAATGCGTGCTAACTGGCTGAATTTCCTCCCTAGGGAGTTATTCATATTTAAATTTATTGCAACAAAGAGGGAAAACATTATTGAGAAGTTACTCAGTGTGTAAAGTGGCCACTTAAACCAGCCAATGACAGGTCATAAGCCCTGTAAATGCCTAGAATTCCATATTCTCTTATCAATAATGTTTCCCTCGTCTTTGCAATAAATTGAGAAAAGAAAAATCAATTGATCGGGTTGTGGTCCTGCGGCTTGTGTCTCGGACTCACGGACCAAAGTTCCGTGGTTCGAATCCCACTTTACCCCAACTTGATTCCATTTTCTAATAGTGAGTTATTTACAACTCGTTGAAAATGGCCCTCAAAATTAAATATTTGGGTAAATCATAAGAACGCAAATATTTCTTTTTATAAAAAAATAAAAATAAATTATCAGGGCGATATTTTATTTTAATATCTCTTTTAAACACAATCCATCCGTTCATACTAATATTATGAATGCGAAAGTGTGTGTTTGTTTGTTTGTGTTTCCTTCACGTCTTAACGGAGTGACCGATTGACATTTTTTGTATAGGGATAGCCGGAAAGGAGAGAAGAAAAATAGGATACATGTATTTTTCACCCCGAATTAAAATATGTAAAAGATCAATAATCAGTAACTTTATTTTAAAATGAGTAAGCGGTAAGGTGGATAAATCAATTTGAAATAAATTATTTTAATTTCTATAATTGACGTGCTTTATCTATGGTTGGTTAGGTTTACCTTTCGTTTTAATTTTGTAGCAGGATTTTAGATTTGTGAACGGATCGTCGTATTTTTTCATAGCAATTGCTGGAGGACCGGCATTCGATCAGGCTACTTTTAAGCCCGAAAAAATCATTACATTGGGAAAATTATAAACCCATTTTCCCGTATACCACGCGAGCAAAGCTGGGGGTAAAAGCTAGTATGATGTACGAGTTATATGTTGGGAGGTCTTATGAGTATTAAGTACAAAAAATCCATTTTACAGGAAAGCCAAAACAATGTTTTAAAATATAATTTTAAGCTTGTGCTACTAGTTATAGAGGATGTATTTAGCAAAGGTGGATACATTTTTGTTATTCTCTTTTTGTATTTATACTCATAATTCCTCTCATATATATATTTATAAACCGTTCAACTAAGGCCGGCTCTGATCTGGAAATATTAACCCATTGCGCCGTGTTTCATTACAGCTTTTTTCAGATTAACAATTTTGCCGCGTTCCGCGACGCCCGACACTAAGTGATCTATGCGCTCACTCGCCTTATAAGCACACTGGACGTGCTTTACAAAGAAATTCACTTTTCACGCCATTCTTTTATAACAAACAGAGCTTCAGGATTGTACTAATTACGAAAGAAAATTCAATAAAATTCAACGCAAAAACTTCAAGTTTTCTTTTTACGGCTCACTTGTATTGAAGTTCACGTTTTAAGTGTTGTGGTGAAATATTTTTAAATTGTTGAATTGTATTGTACTCTTAAAATGTAAAAAGTAGTCATTATTTTACATATTAGTCACTATTCATTTTAATTCTTAAATTGTGCATTTTTTATTGAATGGATATTTTCAATCGTTTCCAAATGTATAAATAAATCTGTGTCTTAGAGGTTTTTGTAGAGAGTTGAAAAAACTTGTTCGAGTAAATTTAACTATTTTATTCACACATACATGTGTTGTAATGTTATTTAATAATATTTTTTATTAAATACGTCAAACAATTCATTCTAACTCTCATTACGATTAACGGCATTGATCATTAAAGATCCAAGCCACAGAAATATTGCATAACTTTAAATTTTCAAACATATGATTACGAAACGGAAAACTTTTTTTAAAAATTACTATTTTGACCTGAGATGTCGTTTCGTGATGGACTGTCTGATCAAAATTCCAAGGTTTTAATCCCATTTTACCCCAGCTCAATTTACAATTTTCTAGCACTAGTTAATTTTGAATTCGAAAATAGTCTTAAATTTTTAATATTTGACTAATGATAACCAAAATATATATTACATTTGGGCTAGAATTAGATGTATTTGTTAAAAAGTATACCAAAGACTTACTACTCGGTTGAAATGTATAATCTACTTTCATTGTCCATAAGGAGTATTAATAAGTACCGCAGGTTGATTATAGATATAAGGAATTTATTGAGTTTTCTTAATATGTTTTTAGTTTATTTGTAATGTCATTCAATTAACAATAAAAATAAATCAGATCCTGCTTTTCGTTAACAAATGATCCTATGATCCTTTTTTCATACTATGATCCTATGATCCTTTTTTTTCGAGTTTGTGTCACGAACCTGCTGTCTTTGCTGTGGGAAATTATAAAACCAACATCGGATTCTTTTCTCCTCTGCCAAGGATCCTCAGAATAGTAAACAAAATCTCATTAAACGGTACTGTCGATGTGTTCCTACAGCAAAAGCAAGCATTCAAGAAGCAAGTGGTGTTGTCACTCCTGACTCGCGATGACACACTTGCCATGTCCGCATAGATTATGCCACAATTACAACTTTCGTAAATTTAAATAGATTTTTAGATTAAGTGTTATTATATATACTCATTAATGCCAATCTGTTAGAGCTTTCATAAGCCTGTTGATTGGCTTAAAAAATATGAACAAAAAAAATCCGTTTGCAAAAAACAATTTGATTTGAAATGCAATTTATTTCGAATACAAACAGATGTACAGGTTTTTTTTTTTTTTTTTTAAACTATATAAAATGTATACATAGTAGGGCCTGCCATCCAATTATATGTATTCAATAAATAATAAAGCGACGACGGCTTAAAGTTTAAACTATAAAAATAATAAATATACTATTTATTAAAATAAGATGAATATGGACATAACAAGGAGATAGTGGAAAGGAAAAGAAGGAAATTGATAAGGAGTGGTAAAGGATGATTGAAGGAAAGTAAAAGTGGAAAATTGCATTTGATTTAATGATTTAATGAATTATAAATGAAGAGCATGAATCAAGCCTATTAATTCTCTTCTGTACATATTGTATGGAGTGTCAAATATATCAAGACTATTAAAATTTTTGTTAAATGTTTCACATATACGAGGGATCGTAGAATGTTTCCGATTGAATTTGAGATGAAATTTCTTTAAAAATCTGTCCCTTTTTATTTAAAGGCAGCGGTAGTTTAGTAACTATGTTCGAGTACGTATTGAAATGGCCGCCTACCCAACGGCGACGTAAGAAGTTTACTCATTGGCAGTACTCCATGGGAACATGTAAAACATTCGACGAATTCCCAGAAGCAATTGGAGAGTAAGAAATTTCCCGGCAAAGCACGGAATATCTCCGCCTAGTTCCAGGGTAGGTTGGGGCACAGTGGCGCTGGCGGTGCATACATCTGCAATCTCTTCAGTAGCGCGCTAATTGCTCTGTTCGCTGTACCCCGAGTGTTGGAACAAGGGTGACAGAAATATGCATACCGCCACTTAAACATTGCATTTAAATTCATTTGTTTTCATTCATATTATAATTGTCAGCTGAAATACTAATTATTTTCTCCATTTTGACAATTATTTTCATGAACTGGAGCGTTTTCATAATAAGTCTACTGTTCCCATTTTTACACTTAGTACGATTAAAATTAAGCTGAACAAAACAGAATTATAATGAAATATTACAAAGACTTCCAAGTATTTTATTTTATTTTATTTTATTAGGTAATCCAACAAAGATACATACTAGAAAACATACAATTTGAAAGCATTCGTTGATACAATTTTACATGCATATATATCTTCAATTATAGAATTACCCAAAATAGATTTATATATTAAGTTGTAATACATATATATATATATATTTTATTCAGGATACAATGCAATAAAAAATAAGTTGTACGTGTTTAAGAGATTATTAGCAAAAGAAGTATCATGAAAAATGACAATTTTATTGTTTCGGCAGTATATATTATATTCCCGACATTTGCGGGCCATAGGTGTGTGGTATGTAACATTATTTGAAAACAAAGGCAGTTTAAATATTTCCCGATGTCTGAGTGCTTTGCTTTTATTGTTGTTTTATTTTAAAAAGTATGCGTCTGCCTTTATTACCTACATACATAATTGAATATTTTATTTTCATATTACTTAAAAAGCATAATATTTTACATAAAACAATTTGAGAAAGAAATATTTAATAAACTTTTTTTTATACTGATCTGTCATCAAATATCATTGTGTAGTATAAAATAAACGAAACGTAATTTTATTTCAACTTTTATTCAAATGAATTTTCTACAAAAATAATTATCAGTCTGATTTTTGATATTTATTGACTTATCTTGGAGGAATTTCAAAGTTTCATATTTTCAGTTTCATATTTTTTAATAAATTAAAATATTTAGCCGGTCGCACTAAATACAGTAGAGTTAAATCAGATTAATATAAAAATGATTTTTTTAATCTTACTTTTTTCATGCGACCCGTTTTGTCACTTTTGCCGAACACGCAACAATTATTTAACTCGTAATTTTTTGCTACAACTAGCTTTTAATAAGTGAGAGTTTTCAAAATATTTTAAAGAAGAAATTGTATTAAAATATAAATCCTAAATTTATAAGAATAAAATTTCGTAATAGTTTAATATACATCCTCACGCGCACCATTTACACACGCGCATATTCCAATCACACACATACGTATTCAATCACACGACTCCAAATAATACAGTATTATTAGTATGACAAAACATTTGTACACATGGCTGGATTCCACAGCTGAGAAAGTCGATCAAAATTGATTTGAAAAAATGTTTTTCCTCTGTGTTGCAATAAATGTTCCCTTCATATTAAAAATGCACCTTCTTTGGCCTGCTTTTAAGAAACGCCTGAAACTTTATTAAATATCCTTACGGCGAAGAACCTTAGCATCCCTTAATTTTTTTATTCCTTTTCTTTCCTGAATCTTCCTCCTGCCTCCTTTCAAACTCATTACCCGACCCCACATTCCTCATCATAAAATATATTATATATAAGTAAGTATTTTATATAGTTACACAAGCTGTATCTGCTTACTAAAAACAGCTCTAATTCGGAGAAAAAAATGTACTCGTAAATCGTTTATTTTTTAATTAAGTTCAATTTTTTACCAATTTTTTAATTGGCAATAATCTCTCCAAAGGGCTTTTTTTTCATTTTAGTATTGATAAACAAAAAAAAAAACAAATAAACGTTATTAGAAATAATAGATACGTTTCTATTAGTGGACGCATTTGATAATATTTACTTTTACAATTTTAAGTAGATGTTTTTGTAATATTTAATACGTCTGTTGTTAATCTAATCTGTTTTACGTCCAAAATTATATAATTTGTTTCAAACAAACTATCTTTCTATCTTATGTCTCGTCTAGTGGTGTAATGGTCGGCGCGTTTGCCTACTATGCAAAGGGGTTTTGGGTACGATTCCCGACATGGTAGATATGAAATATTCATTTAAAAGGATGTTTTTACACTGGAATATTTTGTAGTCCCTGGTCTGGTACCTGAAGCGTAAGACTGATCATTTCACCTTCATGTTACAAAAATGATCAAGATACACTGCGATTGGTGTACCAATGCAGTACCCTATGTGCCATTAGGTGCGGAAAGGGAACGATGATGATCTTTTGTCTTAAATCTCTATTTACAAAATTATAGAAATAAAATATTCTGTAAGAAATGCGTTAAAATTCATTTTTACCAGCTAATTTGATCAGCAATGAAATTGAAATACATTCGTATTCTTGTTTATAATTTTGGTAACCCTTCCATTTCGATAGAGCCAAGTTATGTATCCTTAAGTCAGGCAGGCAATAAGCAACTTCCAAGCATAGCTATGCCGTCTCCTTTTCAATCGACTTTACAGGTTCGCATCCCGCATCAGTTGAGGTTCTCAGAGAATTTCTAGGCGAAAATAAATACTCTCAAAGCGGTAGTTACATTTTAGAGACAATCGCTTTCAAACTACTTGATTTATATTATATCGCACGGTATAAAGATACCCATAAAAGCAATAATAAAAGTTTTTTCGTTAAGTAAATAGGAAAAAACATTTTAATTTATCCTAAAAGATAAGAAAACATTTCTGAGAAGGAAATATGGAAGTCTGAGCCAGCCAATGAAAGTTCATAAGCTCTGTTAGACTTTTATATCCCTTTTTAAAAAATATTTGCCCTCTCTGTTGCAATGAATGTAAGTTTCAATAGTTGGCAAACATTTAAACATAATAAAAATATTGTTTATTCAATTAACTGGTCCAAAAAGAAGTTTAAAAATTTAAAAAAATATTTTTGGCGTTGCTTAGTAAGTGAAATTATTCCATAGAATCTAATTTCAGCTCATTAACTTTAAAAACGCAACAGATGTATATACGAGTACTAGCTAGGACCTACGTTTTGAAAATAACATCGAACAGGTGGAAATAAATAATGAACTTGACAGACTGCAAATCTGGCGTCCATGCCATAATGGACCAAAATTCGATTAACCTAATTGTAATAGACATTTAGACAAATATCCAGAAGCTACGATGCAGACATCCAAACGTGCACATTGGTTGGATAAGGGGATATTTCGGAGTCCTTAGCAACGAAAAGACTGATGAAAAGGCTCGGGAGGCTACTCTCAAGAAGACAGGCCTTGATTTTACCAATTTTCCGCCTAGCTATGCCAAAAGAAAAATAAGGAGCGGGTCTCTGGAATGACCGTTATTTGAATAAACTACCGGACAAATTACTAAAATGTTTTTCCCTACCATTTACCATGCCTTTGATTTCAGGAGAATGCAGAAAGCCGGCTTTGAGCTAACCGAAGTTCTCGCAAGTCACGGAGGGTTCATGGTTCAAACCGGGTTGTGGTCCCGTGGTAGTATTGCGGAATCACGGGCCAAAGATTTGAGGTTCAAATCCTTTTTTTTATATTTAAATATTTGATTAAATAAAAAGAACTTAATATTTTCTTTTTTAAAAAATAATTAAATAAAATGAGTTACCTACATCGCTTCAAGATCTCAGTGATCGACCGTTGGCCATGTTATGATGAAACACCTCAACACTTTAAATTATGTTAAATGTAACTAATGTAAATGAAAAGAGAAAAAATACGAGCAAACGGAACCAGCGTGTGAGCGAGACTTCTGACTTTCCTATACAGTCGGATATTGTTGAAACCCCATTCTAAATTCTCAAAGACCTTACACTTGAAGAACATTAGATTAGTATAGCGTTTCTGATCGAGCAGGGGTAGCTATCGTATCAGCTACACTTCAAGATGTTGGTTTTGTATCACTAAGCAACATATCGAACGTCATTGATTGAATTTTATTTTAGCGTGAGAGAACAAAACAAGAACTATTTTACCATCTCAATCAGTTGTAGCAAATTCTGATCTGATTAATTTACATTTTCACAAACGTAAAGATAAGACCACAATATTACGAAAAAGCGGAAGAAAAACCAAAACGAAAAACACATAAGTCTGGTAAAAAGAATTTGAGTCTGAGTATATTGGAGAAATATTTGTAAATGTCGGAAGAGTTAAAAAAATTGGAAAATCCAAGAGGAGGTCTGATATTGTTCTCACAAAGTTGGTTGCGATTGGATTCGATAAAACCGTGATTTGCGTGCCAGTCGCATGCCCATAACGTTCCACGTTGTCATAATTTTGCAAGTTTCGATGGAACTACAATTGGGCTCAAAAGATTCACGGAAGAAATAGAAAAATTGTTAGAAAGCGAGAAGCTGCCTATAGTTTTATTGTCCTTAATAGAATGCAAGCTACCTGAAGTCACTAATAAGAAAGGCTTAACCACTGATCAGTTATTCTTAATCGACATCGTAAAAAAATCAACTTTGGACATTGCAATTAAAGTCTGTCGAAGAGAACCCCTAGAAAAATTTGGCACTGTAGGTGGCCTACAACCGCAAATATAAATCATAAGCTGTATGCGTCTCACAATATCTATCTGACATTAAAAACTATCATTTTATTTAGTTAATATGACCCAGTTTAAAAAAAGGCTTACTTCGTATCCTGAAAATGTAATTTTATCAGTGCTAGCTGACAAGAGAAAACACGTTGGATTGAAATTAAGAAAATTAATTCCAGTGTTTAAGACTAGTAATAACCGTCAACTGGAATTTAAATGTTTTTTTAACATAAAACAAAATAATTTTCTGAAGCTGCTCAATACATATTATTAATTTTAAAAATGCATCCAATTCATTTATGTTTTATCTTTGCAATAAATACTAAAAAAATATATAGAAAAATTTGCTTACCCAAAAAAAATTTTTTTTCATACTACTATGAAAATGTTAAAATACCTAAACTTCAACAGTCTCGCGGCAAATGTTATCGTAAATTATTGTTTTTGTTTATTTTTCCCGTAATCTGTAGGCTATAGAACATCTTATCCGCATGGGGCCGTTTTTAATTTCCAAAAAATTAGAAATCGAACCACCCTAATGTATATGTAGTGTTTGTGTATATAAAGTGTTAAATAAATAAATAAATAATAGCCAAAATTAAAAATATTACATAAACACATATTTTAATAAACATCTGGACAACACGCTTAATACGAGATGTATCCATTATCTTAAAATCATCATAAGTAACATTCCTACCAAATGTTTAAATTGTACAAAATACATTTGCTGGATTGAATAGTTCTTTGTCAAAGAGCATTTAAGTTGTAAAAAATTTTTTTTTATATTGAATGCTATATTACTTATACATATATTTTTATAATATTAAATTAAAAATATTTAAAAAACCTTTGTCAAAAGAACTTTTAACTGGATTTGTAACTTTGTAAAGACTTGGATTTCCCAGTGAGGAATACTTAATAACCAAATCATGTATATTTTTACAAATTTAACTAATAATGATATTAACCAACACGGTTTTCAAAAAAAGAAGAGTACTGAAACTCTTCTCCAAAGTTTTGCTAATTATGTTAATAATGAACTAAATAATCGAAAACATGTATTAATATTATTTATTGCTTTTTCTAAGGCTTTTGATACTATAGATCATTGTAAATTATTAAAATGTTTAAATATAATCGAAATAAAAGGACCATTACTTAACCTCTTCAAAAACTACCTAACTAACAGAACAATGTCCGTAAGTATCGATAGTGCACAAAGCAGTAGTAGAAATATCAAAGCAGGTGTCCCCCAGGGTTCCATATTAAGACCCATATTGTATATAATATATGTTTCATTCGTTAAAAATATTTTTTCACATGTTAAACACTTTGTATATGCAGACGATACTGCTCTAGTTGTTTCGCATAAGGATATTAATAAATGTACTGAAATGTTGCCGGATGACTTTAATATTTTACAAATTTGGTGTTATGACGCGGGTCTTTTAATAAATGCCCAAAAAAGTCAACTAATGCATGTTAGATCGCCACACGCCAAAACGACTATGTTACCTATTGTAAAAACTCATAATTTTGAATGCCTTCATAACTCTACCTTTGATAGAGCTTGCTTATGCGATAAATTAAAAATTGTGAATGAATATGTTAATGTAGGTTTAACTATTGATAACTTTTTTAAGTGGAATATTCATGTTATGAAAACATGCAAACGGTTAAGATCTGTAGTTAGTCAACTACACAAATTAAAGTTTTTAGTTCCTCTCTCCACACTTAGATTAGTATATTTGTTTCTGGGAGAATCTATAATAAGATACGGGATCACCCCTTGGGGACATTCTTGTGCAACAAACATTAAATATGTGCAAAATGTTCAAAATGCACTTGTCAAATTGATTGCACCCAATTATGTATACAATCAGAGGAATAATACCCCATTTATGTATAATAAATTAAATGTTTTACATTCAGCAAAATCACTATCCAACATATGTTCAGCTCGATTTATAAAAATAAATTAGAACACAGCTATCTAACAAGATTTACATCTGTTGATGGCCTAGTAGTACCAAAATTTAAAAATAAATATGGACAACGTACGTTGGATTATATTGTTCCAAAAGTATTTAATTTGTTGCCACTTGACATGAAAACATGCCATAGTAAAAATAAAATTAAGTTTCTATTACGTAAGTGGTTAGTAGATAAAACGTTCCTATATTGATTTATTATTTATGTAATATTTATGTAATACATTTTTTATTTTTTTTAATATTTTTTATTTAATGTTTTTTTATATATTTTTTTTTCTTTTTTTTTTATCCCTCATTGAATACATTTTTGTTATTTTCTTGGGTTAACCTTTTCTTTTCTTTTATTACTTTCTTACTTTCTTCTTTCATTTACATTTTTTAGATCTTAATTTTAATATGTACTTTTAATTTTCTTATAATTTTTTTTTTTGTAGATATGAATTGAAATTCTCGATTTACTTTACTTTGTTTAATTTATTTTTTATCTTGTTTTGATTACATTTATGAGCACACACTATTTATATGTGTCTATTGTTTTTCTTCTTATATTTAAAATATATTTAAGTAAATTACTATTCTTTAATATTAATTGTATTATTTTACTCTATTTTCTTACTTAAAAAAAAAAAATCTTTAAACTAATTTTATGTTTATTATTTTATACGGATACAGTATTATGTCTGTACTCTTCTTATTTGATTATTAATTAAAACTAATGTCTGAGCATCCGATGACAAACTATTATTGAATAGTTTATCGGGACAAAATATATCTTAATACTTTGTTTTCTTTATAATGTATTAATATTGTAATAATATGTATATTTTATTGAATAAAGACTCTATAAAAAAATAAAAAATAATAATAAATGACTTAATAAACAAACAAAAAAGCATTTTTAATCACATCTAATAGTTCTTAAGGTACTGGATTGATACTCCAATCGCAACGTACTAGCAATAATTTGTAATATGCATGAAGGCAAGATGATCAGTCTCACAGGGTTTATAAAATATCAAAATGAAAAACAGCTGATTAGAAAAATAATTCACCTCGACTTTGCTGGAGATCATGGTAGCCAAAGGCACAAAAATTCAAAACTACAAAGCGTACGAAACTCCACTCGATTTCCATTTTTAGGATGTTTACCGCAGAACAGCCGTCGAGCCGAAAACACTTTCCCAGGGTTCTGTTTCTATTTCACAAAACTATTTTCAGAGCTGTATTAGTCATGCTGTCCGAACGCGGAATAAAAATTTAGTATTTAAATAATTATAACTTTAATTAATTTACATTTTCAAATTTTTTAATACAACCTTCCAAAGTGTGTATCATCTTTGTTTATATCTTATTTATCCAGAATAAAACCAAGAAACCAAGTTAAGTTGCAAGAGTTTGGTTTGTGTGTATCTCCCTTCTATGTGCGGAAATTAAAACAATAATTCAATTATCTCGCTTTGTTCTGTGGTCGAGGGCATGAAATTCCGAATTTACACGAACATAATAAAACAAATTAAATTCTAAAGGGCGGCCAACCAATTATTATCAGGAAAATAAAACGCTTATTTCAATTTAGAAATGCCCCGTTCATTATAAATATACATATGCCTATTATAATCATTTACAGTTTACCATGCACGCAGTTAATTCATCTAAATTAATTTTATTTGCAATTTAAAAGCACATTTTAAATATTATCAATACATTTATATAATACAGAAATGTATTTTTTAAGTCAATTGCGATTTATATTGTTTTTACGCTATTTTCATCGCAAGCGATTTATTCAAATCCTTTGTACTTCATTTGCTCAATCAAATAAAAAAACCATATAACTGAATTATCTAACAAAGATGTAAAATTATTGGGTTTTGTAAGAACCGAAAAAGATTTCAAAAATATAAACACATTAAAATATCGATACACATCTCTGTTTAGAAGTCAATTAGATTCGAATGAATAATTATAAGAAATATAATTAGCCTAAAAGAACTTGTAAAAATATATTACGCAATAAGTCAATCAGTTTAAGAATATGGAATAATTGGATGGGGATGTGCAAATGACACACTGATCAAACAAATAATAATTGCACAAAAGCTTTAATAAAAATTATCTTAAGAGTCCTAAACAGAACTAGCTCCCTCAGTGTATTCGTAAATCTTAATATAACATCTATGAAACAACTTTATGTAAAAGCTCTGTTACTATACGAACACAAACATTATTCTCTACCTTCCATAACTTCTTTCACAAATACAAGAGTTACTAGATACTCCACCCTGATGCTGCAAAAAAATAAAAATAATACAACCTTCGGTCAAAGAGGGTTGGCCTACTACTCGATTAAGTGTACAATCTACTTCCATTATCCATAAGGACAATTAGTAAGTACTCACAATATAAAACTGCTATTAAGAAATGAGGTGGGTTGCACACGGATCGATGAGTGGATCAAGCACAAAATAGGTAAAATGTGTGTACTGTTTATAGAATTCGGTCTATAGTTAATGATAATTAGGTTAATTAGATTTATTAGGTTTTTTTTATTAGTATTATAATGTTAACTTTATTAAATAACTAATTAAAGGCATGTTTCACTTTTTGTAAAAAAATCCCTCGGCACGGAACACCCCAGTTAGGGAACATTATTCTGTTTAAAAAGAAAGAATACAAACATTGTCAAAGTATAAATAAATTAATTAAATAAATAAATTTACCAAATTGGTCATCGTTTCAAATAAATTACTCGGAGTCATCGAATTCAAAATGAATTTCTAGGATATGTTAATTTTAAGATGGGTATCCCTGGAGATCAAATAAATTATTATGACTTACTTACATTTCTAAAATTAAATAAATTACAAGAACGAAGAACAGCAAACGTATTTACTTAGTATAAAATAATAAATCCAATGTTTGCATAAAATATCAAAATAATAATATGAAATGATAAAATCAATGTTTAAAACTGACTAACTGGGATTAGCTTCTCCGTTTTAATTTATTGAAGTTGATTTTATTATACGTCGGAACATATATAATAGAATATTTAGTATATTTATTGTGACAATTCTCGAACAATATGACACACCTATAAACAAAATATAAAAACTAGCAATGAATATGCCTCACATTATACTATTTACCTAAGTATTAATTTTAAATAATAATGCATAATTATTTTTTTTTTCGTTTAATGATATTCAAAATTGTTTTCTTCGTTTTTTTTCAAACTGGTTTAAAGTATTTCTAATACCCAAATATATTTTTTTATTGACAATTCTATAACTGTTAATATTTTATTCTTTTATATAGTTTATATTTTTTTTACTTTCTTAATTTGTTAATTAATAATATTGTTTTAAATGCTATGTATTAATTATAATTATGCTTACATGTATGTATATTTAATTGTATTTGTAACTAATATGTAAAAGGCACTAAGCGCCGTTCACTTATCACACCAAACCGATTTTTTTTTCAATATATGTGTATTTATATATTTATTTTCCTTTTATTGCATAAACGTTTCATAAACACTCTTATGCCATGTACCTACAAATAAATCGTGTATTTTCATAACAAGAAACGGTATTGTTTGCGTAATCAATTGAGAATTATTCGTATATATTGATGTATCTACTGAAATGAATACGCAACATGAAAAATCTCTTTAATATTATTTGTTAATCCTAGAGAGGGTTGTCCCCTGGCCACCTCTCCTTTGTTTTATTTTGATCCGAGAAAAACATTCCCCCTCCGTCGGATGTCTTTTCGCAAAAAAAAATGTATTTCGCAGAATAATAAATTACGTAAGTTTTAATTAAAAAGACCCTCATCCAAAGGGTTCATAATTGAGGGTAAACCGGCAGACCATGTGGACCGGCACTAATGTGCATACTTGACATAAGATCTTCGGACAGAGGGATCACTCTAATTATTGCCACAAAAAACAGTCTCGGCGTAGGTTTTTCTTTTCGGACTAAAATTCATCCAAACAAACAGTTATCTTTCCAGCCTCACATTTACATTAATCTTATGTACGTATGTATCACAGTAGATACAAGTCACCCAAATATAAAAATGGAAACTAATTTAAAAAATCGCGAAAAATTAAGACTTATTTTAATGCTGTATATAATTACGCATTTATTATCGTAGTGATTATTCTCTCCCAATTTGTTCAGAGCTAAATCGAGATAATTTACTATGTTAAGAGTTTAGTGATTCAATACAATATAATACAAACTACACTAGAAATAGTAAGTTTTTGAGAGGAGGATATAAAAAGCTAGACACACTGTCCTTGTGATAAACATCCATATTCAAGTCTTTTTTAAAAACATATGTATCTACATATCGCTGGCCAAAAGCAACAATGAGATCCCTTAAGAATATATTGAAACAAACAAGCTACAGAAAGTGGCCTGGTGGGATTTTAGTTTTAGTAAAAATATAAAATTTGACATTTAAAAAAAATTTTAAAAATGTATAATTATATTATTTAAATAAAAAAATAAAAAATAATAATCGGACTTTGAGGTGTGCAAAGGGTCTGACTGAATTAAATTATTTTAAGTAGATTACGAATACTGTATTTTCACAAAGGTATTTTAACTATATATTTCAAAACCGTATCTTTGTTAAAATATGTTTCCATTTTTATGAAAATACTTCGATGATCATGATGACGCCTTTTGTAATGTACGCTGATTCGATAAAAATAAATTCATAGGAATTATCACAGAACGGATAATAAATGGAATTATGAATATGAATTATTATTCATTGTAAAAATAAATATGTTTTGACTACCAATAATGAAATATATAAACTACTCACCTTGCTTTTCGCTGGAAACAGGCGATTTTCTCGGTGCAGGTGCACTTGTTAATTGTTCATTTATTTGTCGGTACAATTTAATTAATGATCCACACGTGGAATTTTATTTTCCAATATTACGACGATTACTGGTACATCGTACATAGATGGGAATGATGAGACTTAACCGGGAGCTCAAATGTCACTGATCCGAGCGGCTTGGCAGTTAATAGAGAAGCCTGTGCGTATTGTTGCAGGCCATGTTGAAATAAAAAATAAAATTTTACCCGAAAAAATATATTAACTAGCGAACCCGACAGACGATGTCCTGCCCGAACGTTGGCAAAAGACTATTCATAGATAAGTAGATACCTAGATACTTGTTTGTAATGAAATTCCAAAACTTTAAATTGACAATATTAAAAAAATATTGAATTTAAGTAGGTACTTGTTTATGGTTGAATTCCAAAACATAAAATTATTTATTTTTTTAAATGTGGCATTCTTTTTGCAAACATCAAACTCCGGTCGTCTCACCAACAAAGGGGTGTACTTATGAAGAAATACGATTTTTTTAAATCCATTAAATTTAATATTATTTTAGTGATACCAAAAATCCAATAAAAAGAAATAGGTATAGGGTAGAAATCATAAGGAATTTAAGGCAAGTGATTGAGACCCACAAAAAATAAATGCTGTTTGTAAACATTCGAAAACAAACTTTTTTTATAAACAATAAAACAATATCTTTCCGTTTTTTTGCAAATGCATTCTCCTCGAATGCAACCCTGGTAGATCGATGAATACAACATTTATGCTCCTAACTTCTTTTTTACATATTCGATTAAAGATTTTAATATTTACGAACACGCACAGCGCAAAGATCTATAATTTTCTGAAAACCGCACGTAAATCGGTTAAGCCTTTTAGGAGGAGTACGGTGACATCACATGTACAAGAATTATATATATAAAGATAACTAAATTCATTTCGTGTTTAAAAAACACTGAGGTGTGTGTATATATATATATTTATCTATATACATATGTATGTATATCAATGTTGAAAAATGACTTTTTTGACATGATAACAATATCACGAATACGGAAAAAAATTGACAAACTTTGAACACATTTTAAGTACCTACACGCACAGTACGTTCGAATGTTTAATAGCCCCTTTTGGTGTGTCAGTGGCTGTAGGTAAACTATGTAAACATATAATTTTTGCCTGCGTCCCTAAGTAGGGATGCACACTTGAATATTTTATATGAAAACTTTATGTTACGCACACATTTGAAATACTCGTATTATATTAACTCCTCAGATCGGTAATTAGTAAAATGTACACACTAAAATATCACGTCCCTGCTAGTAGATATTTTATGAATAATTTATTCATCTCTGTCAGAATCAATAATAATTATAAGATACGGAGTATTTCTAGTACCTAATACGAACATCAACCTTATTTTTTAAAAGTTTTATTTATTTTAACAAATCAGTAACATACATAATTGTATTTTTGTTCCCGCAAAGCCGAAGCTTGTCTGCGGGTTAAATTACATTTTTTTTTAAATTTATAAGTAAGTACATAGTTAAATAATAAATGAAGAATAAAATATATTTATATGCACACTTAAGTTTCACTTGCTGTTTTTAATAATTTTTTGACTATTTTTTACTGAGATCTGAATCTGAATCTGAATGTTTTCTTTGGATACCCCATTAATGATTGTTATCCTGAGTTCCTATCTGACCTCTCCAAAATCAGCGTCCCATTCCCTACTAATATTTTAACTCTCTTGTCCCCACCCAATAAACAGATATTTAAAATTGTATGTAAATATGTAGTTATAAATGGAATCAAGTTGTAAATAAGTTATATATTATGTAAGGTGTATGTAATATTAAATACTAACACACTAACTTGTATGTATAGTAGTAACACATGTGTAAAAATTTTAATAAGTCAATCTTAAACTTGACACTGGCTAGAACACCCCAGTTAGGGGTGAAAAAAGCAAAAAAAAAACCAAGAAGAAGACTATTTTTTTAAATAAATTTTGTTTTTTTTCCTCACGATTTTCAGCTGGTATTAAATTATACAGTTTTGGTACTACACTCCCCATTGTTCTATCTCCATAGTAGTTCTTCTGTCGTGGCACCGTTTTCGTATTCAAAGCATACTTAATGTAATACAGTATATTTTATAGAAACAGTAAATGTTATACCGTTTAAGGACTCTAAACGAGCATATTTTTAAATTACTTGCCAGATTAGAGTGATATTATTTTTTGCAGTATGAAGAGTCAAAGTTAACTGATAAATAATTTAAAACTCCTGAATCTGCCTTTCCCCGCAAAGGCGGGGATGAATGCGATAACGCAAAATCAGTTGAGGCAAACTCAGTACTCACTCAACAGATAAAGGCATAGCTTTTATACACATTATACCTTTTCAGTTTCATATTATATTTTATTCAATTATTATAATTTGTTAACATTTCATTTTGATAACCGGCGTGTTATAAAAAGATAATCAACATTTGTTGTAGCTATAATATTATAATTTTCACGATTTCTTTGAACAAATGAACTCTAGTAGGTGCGGTGCGTTAAGTAATACTTTTTAGGCAGTAAATTTCATTCGTTCCTCCACGTTTTTATTCCCGTCTCTTATTGAAAATGCTATGAGTTTTAATGCATGAGCCGAGCATGTTAGGAAAACATTTCTAAGTTCATTTCCTGTCATTTACGGGGCTGCATCAACCGTTAAAACCAATTATTTATTTATGTTGTCAATATTACAATAGTGCACCTATTCATAAATGAAACATAAAGCCCGCTTTCAATAGAGACGTCCATCAGTACAGTACTCGATCAAAAAATTATATTAATATTGGATCTGTGAAGTCTACGAAGTTTGCTGCTAGATCTTTACAATACATAGGTTTCGAGGAATTTAATAAATTGCCACAAAAATTTTAAGTACCAATTTCAAAATACAGAAACAGGACGTGCGAATTAAAGAATTCTTTTTTTCCAGAAGTACTTTGAATAAAATTTATTATTTAATAATGTTAGTTGATCCAGAGAATGCAAATCTCAAACATATAATTTTTAATATTTTACCGTTTTTGCTTGTACATACTTATATGTAATTTTTAATACTTTTTAAGTGATTTTTATGCTTTTTCATTATTTTTTAGCTTGTATTATGTAAATGTAATTTTTATACACTTTTCACACTTTTTAAAACTGTATTGGGTACATATATTTTGATAATTTTAAAAACTTTTTCATTCATGTAATTTTTTAACATTCTACTTGTTCTGTATAACTACGTTCAATTGATACTTTGCTGTTCAGGAATCTACCTGAAAACAAATGCCTATAATACTTATTTTATCAAAAGAAGATTGTTTTCTCGGAGTGTTCAAATTTTATTCCAGCAGACTTGTTCATTTATTTAAAAAGCCAGCATTAATCTCAGGGTGGCTAGCAGTTAGCAGTTGTGCCGCCACTGAACAAAAACAACCAACGCCAGAAATAACAAATTTTCCCTAAATAGTTGGTACATTCCAAAGCGCAGCAACGTTCTGTTGGACATACAAAGGCAGACCAAATACTGACCACACGCGTAGGTAGATGACGGTAAATGAATGTAGTAAAGGATAATAATATTATATTTTGTGTTTTACTAGACCACAGCGCTCACGAAGAATTCGGAATTCCATTAGATTTTAATTTACGAGCCTACCATGGTTAAAATCCGCCCGCTGGTCATTTTATTTATATGTGGCCTGCATTCTTTTACGCACATTTTCCCAACGCAAAAATACCCTAAGCGTGAAGTGAAGAGCCGCTAACCATAAACTTTTTAGTTTTATTTAATACGAGCTGAACCCGGCAATGCTTTGCCATTGCTCAATTTAAGTATAGGCACACACGTTTATAAATTAAATAAACACAATCTAAAGTTTGATACAAATTATTGTATTTAGTTCAATACAATAATTTATATCATATATGATGTCAGCATGGCTGTTCAACGTGTATATCGATAACTGCATGAAAGAACTGAAAGGCTTAAGAATGGGAGCAAAAATGGGTGATTTAAATGTCAATTGTCTTTTGTATGCTGACGATGCTGTACTTCTTGCTAACAATAAAGAGGAACTGCAATTCTTGGTAACAAAGGTCTACGATGTATGCAAGAGAAGCGATTTGCTGAAGCGAATGTCGATAGATCGAATGTGATGGTTTTTGAAAGAAATGAAAGTATGACTAAATGTGAAATCACTGTGAATGGAGTTATACTAAAACAAGTAGAGGAATTTGTGTATCTGGGAAGTATGTTCACTAGGGATGGAATGACTGAGAAAGATGTTGAAAGGAGGGTGAGTGCCGGGAACAGAGTAAACGGTGCACTTAAATCGACCTTGGCAAATAAATGTTTGTCACAAGAGGCAAAATTGGCAGTTCACAACGGAGTCCTGGTCCCGTCCCTGAAATATGGGAGCGAAGTATGGACTTGAAAAAACAAGGATGAAAGTAGGCTGAATGCTGTCGAAATGCGATCTCTCAGGCGAATGTGTGGTAAAACTATGTACGATAGATGCACAAATGTTGAGATCCGTACATTATGTAAGGCTGAGACAAGCATTATCGACAAAATCAAGAAAGGAGCTCTGCGCTGGTTTGGTCATGTAGAACGAATGGACAGCAAAAGAACGGCTAAGAATATTTACAATACGAATGTTGATGGATTCAGAAATAGAGGAAGACCGAGAAAGAGATGGCATGACCAAATCAAACAAATACTTAAAGATGGACATGTCAAAAGTCGGAATAATCGGCGCGCGTGCATGAGAAGATGTATGAATGTAGAGGAAGCGAGATCTGTATGCAAAGATAGAGTGTTGTGGCGTTCTATCCTCTCTGCCCACCCTTACGGGGAAACGCCGGATGGTTTGTTTGTTTTGTTTGTTTGTTTGTATTTAGTTCAAATTGAATATGTACATATTCATGATTATTTTTGTGTTTCGGATTACTTAGATTGTGAGAATATGCGTGACAGGGAATTTGATTAATAGGTATTTGAAAAAAGTTTTCTGCCACTGTCTTGCAAATGCCTCTTCAATACTGTGCATGTCTGGCCTTTTAGGCCTAGCTAAAACATACATCACTGCTATAGCGCCATAATTCAGGGAGGAAATACGGGAATACGTTTGTATGAAGAAGAGCCAGACCCCGTTTCCTCTTAAGATAAAAATATTGCTTAGTAATGCTTTCACGTTACCATAAAACCGTTTCGGTTTTTTAAAATAGAATTATTGGCCCATTAACCCTTTCAGTACCAGAGTAAAAAATATTTATTTGTTGCATTTTTAAATTCTATTATTTATTCAAATAGTTAAAAAAAAAACTTGCGTAGTTTACAAAACAAACATGTACTTTAGGAAAGACTTTGGAGCTCAGGGGGTGTGAAATAAAGGTACAGAGTTCAAAAGACATATATTACTGTTTTATATAAAGGTGGTAAAAAACGTATAAAATAAATAAAAATATGATATTTTTTTTAAGTTATAAATATAAATATAAAAAATAAAAAAACTCAATTATGTGAAGTTTTTTTAAATTATAAAATAATTGAGAAAACAATCTTTATTTTTATATTTACAAACATTAGAACAAGCGCGAACTACCGATATAAAAATTATATCGTTTTGTAAAGAATATATCTTTGGCTAGATGCATGCAAAAAATGGAGCAGATTAGTTAAGAAAATAACGAGATATGATTATTTTTCTTCGTGTACCTGGGGAATGACGCTGGTAGTGAAAGGGTTAATACACATAATGCACCTTGAGCCCTCTAAAATTATAATATGCTCATGCTTAAACGATCAGTCATGCCCAACGCGTATTTAGTTGCTCTTTGACCGCCAGCCGGGTTTTGACGTAATCTTGACATTTAATTTGAAACCAAAACGCCTGATTGTGTCGTGAAAGCGTGTATAAACCGTTCGGATAAACGTAAAAAAGATAATGTAACTTTTTATTGGTAAGTAGGTACCTAGGTACTTATTCCCAAAAATCACTAGTTCAAAAAGATTATGACATTTAACGAATTATGATAAAATCTTTCACATGGACGTGCGACAATTTTAAGAATTTTTATGCAATATGACATAAAGTCTTTGAGTATTAGATGTATTCTTGATTGATTTCCATATTTCCAACAAAATGCCAACACTACCACAATTTTAATAATGCTCATCATCATCATTCCCTTTCCGCACCTAATGGTGCAAAGGGCACTGCATTGGTACACTAATCGCAGAGTATCTGGATCATGTTTGGTACATGAAGGTAAGATGATCAGTCTTACGCTTCAGGTCCTTTAGTCCAGAGATTATGAAATATTTTAGTGAGAAAACACCTTTTTAAATAAATATTTCATATCAACCATGTCGGGAATCGAACCCGAGACCTCTTGTATGGTAGGCAAATACGTGATAATGCTCACAATATCAAAAATATCATAATTGCTATGAAAACGCTGTAGGTATACAAGATTGATTTAACAATCTCCATTAAATCTTATGTTTTATTACTAGGATGAATACCACATTTTAAATCTAATTTTGTTTGCAAGAGGGCTTAGCGAAACATTATCACATTGTTGGAAGATGCCATGTTGTACCCGTTTTATTATTATTATTTAAATAATTTGGAAAGGAAGTTTTTAAAATTAGAAAAACTATGTTTTAAAAATATGCAACATCAACAAAAAAAGTTTATTCAATAATATTTTAATAATTAAAAAAAAACAATCACCTTCTTAAATAGTAAAAAAATAATATAAACAGCCCAAAAAATTACAAATACTATATATAGATTCATTGTTCCCTTTCCGCACCTTACGGTGCATAGGGCACTGTATTGGTACACCAACCGCAGGGTATCTTGATCTTTTTTTTATATAAAGGTACTATCCTAAAGCCTTACGCTTTAGGTGTCAGTTCGGGGACAGTAGTAGTTTTTTTATATTTTTTATTTTAAGGAATAACCCGCTAAGCCTCTATTTTGAGGCTTGTGAGCAGGTGGGATAGAGGGATATGGAAGGAGGTAATGAAAAATACACCACATAACTTAGATGTACAAGTACAATGCTATAATGCAATAAATACACCATCGCTGTGCTATTTTGGTCAGTTAAAAGATATATCTTTACACAATAAGCTGGGCAATACACTTTTAATACAATTTTTTTAATTAAATTAAATAAATCTTATTTAATTTAATGAAACAAAATACAATAACAAAATTTAGACTCCAGCAAAATATTAAAAGCATTATCACTCAGTGCTTATCATTCTTTCTCACACAGACCTAAATTTATAATCAAGCAATTCCTTAAGAAGGGCAAAAATGTTTGATTTTACATTAATAATTGATGTGTAGGCAATAAAATTCCTTCATATTTCAATTCACCATATATAATGAAAATTAACATTTAAAAAAATTATCACTTTTATCTCTTTTATATTTAAATAAAATTTTTGAACAATAATGCAAGGATTACTAAATATAAACAAAATATTGTCTCTGCAACTATAAAACGTCCTAAGCCACAAATTCCAAATTTTACAGGAGAGCAAAAAAACCTTACTTCATAAATAATAATATTATTTATATCAGTTTTTTTTAATAAAAATGCCCTATAATCTCAGTTAGTGAATTAATAATCGAACGAAATTCAATATTTTATTTTAAACTGACATCAATGATTTTGTGACTTATGGCATTCTGCAAAACAAAGCGCAGAGAAACTACGAGTGACACAAAGAGCCATGTTAGGGATAAGCTTGAGAGATAGACTCAGAAATGACGAGGCGAGAGGAGGAAGAACATAAGTCACTGACATCATTCACCGCATAGTGACCCTAAAATGGCAATGGGCAGGCCACGTTACCAGATGTTCGGACGAGAAATGGGCAAATAACCTGTTAACTTGGAGACCGCGAACAATGAAAAGACGTCCAGGGCGGCTAC
Source organism: Micrasema longulum (assembly GCF_059751315.1). Taxonomy (NCBI): domain Eukaryota; kingdom Metazoa; phylum Arthropoda; class Insecta; order Trichoptera; family Brachycentridae; genus Micrasema; species Micrasema longulum. Next base: position 1,525,417 of record NW_028277584.1, on the reverse strand, counting down.
AACTGAGGCAGAGAGATGACCAAGACCGGCATGTCCGTGTGATCTGGATGTAGTTTGGATAGAATAGGGCGACATGGAGGCGAATGGAAGAAGTATTTGTCCAGGAGCGGACAGAAATAGGCTGAGGAATAAGACAAAGAAGAAGACACTCGGTTTCATCAAAATCTAAGACATATAAATTAATCGGAAAAATAACAATAAAATGAGTATTCTGGGTCATGACATTTCCCATGACGATGGGTTATCACCAACACACTGAAAAAAGAAAAAAGTTTATTTTGTATATTTGGTGGCTTATGAAATATTACGTTTGCATGGACGATATATTGTCTAGCACTACGAGAGCAGTTGAGTTAAGCTGGGTCTCAAACCAAACAGGAATATGAAAAAACATAATTTTGTTCTTTATAAACTTACAGATCATTAATTTTCAGATATCATCGATTGTCTTTGCATGTGAAAGGGGTTTACTATATGGCTTGCCGGATTGAGGTTACTATAAGTTTGACCACAAATGAAACAGACAAATTTTTTGGCATCAATAATTTCTATTCGATGATTAGAAAGATAAAAGCTTTCCAAATCACTTGTTTTCGAGTTATTACCAACAATTTTAACAGAAGTACTTGGTGGACATTTATCATGTACCCGAATTAGAGACGTTTCAAGAAGTTGACTTATTACATCGAATGTTTTTCCAGGAAGAGTTATATTACAATTCATTTTTTCAATTTGGCTTAAAATCTGTTTTTGTAATATAAAATCTAGTTTACATAATAATGTATATAATCCTAAAATTAAGTACATGTTGTCAGTATCGGCGAGAGATGTCGACAGTTTGTCGAGTAAATTTCCATTAGGGTAAAGGTTTTCAAGTCTTTCGGAAAATGCAGAAAATATTTTTAGAACTGACTGAGCAGCACTTTCGGGATTAGGGAATGAAAATTTCTCACGGCTTTCATTAAAATATACAATCAAATCATTAACATTGAGTAATTTATTTGTTTGAATACTTGGCTTCTGTAATTTCTCGTGTGTTTCATCTGTAGAGTGAGTGTTTATATTGGACTGGATTTGTCCAATTTCAGAAAATGAAGTGCTGATATAATTTCCGTGATAGAAAAATCTTTGACCATACAATTTCTCTCCCTCAAGCCACAGTGGTTTAAAATCGATCATATCGCTATTCGTGTCCATTTTTGTACTTTTAATTGGGATCTGAAAAAAAAAATAGTTTTACATCAAAAATATTATCTCTTGTGACATGAAGGATGTTAGATCTCCTTGGAAAACGAAATATTTTAAATATTCAATTCCATTCATTAGATATTATTTCTAAATACGACAATAATTTCAAATTATAAATGAGTCAGTAATTAGATAAAATTTATTCATTCAAATTTTCACTCATTATTATTTCACAATTTTCGTAAAATGAAATAGATATAAGTTGATATACATATTTTAATTCAAATTGACCATAAATTGATTTAAATAAAAGTATTTCAATAATTCGTGTGTGTGTATGTACATATGTATATATGTGTATATTTATATATACATGTGTGTATATATGTGTATGTCTGTATGTATATGAATCAAAATGTGTATCCGAATAAGTATATATTGTGTTTGTCTGTGCTCTATATTAATTTGTTAAGTATTATAATATATTAAAATGTAATTGCCTAGCTTGGAACGGGGTATGTACCCTTGTTAGCTGGGCAAAGTGAATATGGAATTGTATTTTGATAATAAGTGTGAATAAATAAATAAAAATAAAAAAAAATTATTAATATTTAAAGCATTAACTTTGTGATCAAACATTTTACTCAATGTTATTAAATATTTGTATGTGTGTAACTGCATTCAAATATATTTTTTGACTAACAATCGAAGAAACTTAACCGCAATAAATTGTGTTTTCCATAAACAGGTAAAATATTCGTTTAAATATCTTGAAATAAAAAAATATTGATTATTGAGGATAGAGAAAACCAGGAGAATACCTTATATTAAAATTCACCTTGATATCATTTCGACAAAAAACTAATTGTTCATTCCAACTGTCAAGAGAAAAGCATGGACATTGATACCAATCACTAATCAGAGAATCTTTAGTCAACTAGTAACAGTTCTACATTATCTCTGCTTTAGTCTGCGACACAGACTACAGATATCTGTGATGAGACGATCAGAGACTACCAATTACATTTCTTTTTAGGTTCTTTGGTTTAGGACTCTCGGGGATCGTTCACATTATTATCTTCCATCATAAACAACAAAAAAACCTCCGTGTGTAATTTATAAATCTTATCACGGGGGGAAATGAATAGGAAAAGAAAAAAGTGATTAAATGTGGGGTATTTTTTGTTTAGATATAGTGGCGGGATCGAAAAAAATTAACATGAGATTTAATAATCTTAGAGGCCGCAAAATCAAGTTCCGTGTTCGCGCGTATGAATAAATGAAAGATGTCCGTTTTTCCACCAACTAAGAGGAAGTAGGGAAACGAGATTTGATGGAAAATCACTTCTTCCTGGTACCATATCGAATACGTAGGATAGAAAATTAGTACGTGTTTTTCCTATTTTAATTCCCCGTCATTATAATGTAATTCTTATTCAAACTTTATTAATTTAATGCCCAAAAGAAAAAAAAAAATTTAAATCTATCCTGAAAACCTATATAAATTGGAAGATAATTTAAAGAGCTTGAATGTTTTATGGACTTATGTTTATTACTCAAGAACATAGGAAATGACTAAGGACTAATTACAAACATGAAAAAAAAAATACTCTCACAGCTAGATCCTTTTAGACACGTATGTATAGCTTGTATCCTTAGAGTATAGATGTAAATACTCTAGGCTTGTATCAGTATATATAGCTCGTATCAATGTTTCATCGCAATAAATCTATGGTCCTGTTAGTCTGTGATTTATTCCGTGCTGTTGTACTGCCGTAAAGCCCGTAAGAAATACATTTTCTATGCACACCTTCTGTCAATCTGCGACTTGCGGACTTACGTTTTTCGATTGCGAGGTTCTTGGGTGTACTTTGGCAAGGCAGATCTTGCCTAATCAAAAAATATTGTACTGAAGACATCTTCTAAGGTATATTATTTTCTAAATTATATTATTTTCATTGGAAAGTGTGAACATTATTAGTATTCAAAATTTACTTTTTTGTTACATAATCGTTACCATGAATTATTTTTATACAATTTTATAGACGAAATGGGTGGTCATTTTGGAGAGTTGTACAAGCTTCGAGGAATTATTTTCTTCAAACTTTCGCCGCATAATCAAAAAGCCTTCACAGGATACATATCCCACTCACTTCCAAATGTCTTTCGAAGGCTACGCTCTAATATATTCTTCATAGCACCACGTAAGTCGATATAAATTATTTATTTCCATAGCCACTACCATGTTACCTATGACATTGCTATTGAGCAGCATTTGTGAAAATTCAGGATTATTTTAAGTGAAATATAATTTCAAACTGCTCAACTACTAAGACTGTTTTCCCAAATCACCAAGTACCTCACAAAACAGAGCATAAAACACCACACCACTCAAAACATCACCTCCTTTACATTTATACATTTTCTCATGCACGCACACCAATTTTTCGGCTGTTAACATGTCCATCTCCAAGCACAATCGCATATATTGTATGCGATTTTTAGGTGGAACGGTAAAAAAAAAATCCATCTGTTTTGTAATAGTATTTCTGCTTGTCACCCATTTAATTTCATGCTTGTACTAAACACTGCAAAACAACCATTTTTTTATTTATAAAACTACATCTTAAAGAGTTTCTCTTTCTCCAAAGGGTGTAATAAAAACTCTATTGGCTTTAATTTAAGAGGGTTAAAAGCAAAAACTACACTGTCCATGATTACTGTTTTTGGGAAGACCAACAATACCAGTAGCAAAAAACTGTTTCTTTTCAAGTTCAATTAGTAACTTGTGCGTGCTACAACAAGCATCGAAAAGATTATCAATTTTAAGTTCAATGTGCATATATGCAGTTTTATAAAACTTAAAAGAAATAGTGTTTTCGTTGATGGTATTGTTGGTTTTCCCAAAAACAGTGATCATGGACATTGGCATTATTGCTTTTATCCCCCTCATTTATAAACCAAACATACCTAATACCGCTCCGGATAACCTAAAAGACATTTTTATGCTAAAGCATAGATGTAGTCGATTAAAATCGACTATATCTAGAGGCATAGAGAGTCATTTTACCTGAGAGCAACCAGTGCATTAATTTTGGCAGCATAAATTCACAGTTCTCTTCCATCAAAAATGTTAAGAGTGATATTGATGGGTATTTTTGCATTGTTATGCTCGATTGTGTTGGCAGTCCCTGCTTTAGTTTTAGATAGTAGTACTTAATAAATAATACTTAATATGCATATTTTTTAAATATTTTTAATGTTTATTTATTTTAACAAATAAAATAACATACACGGTTGTATTTTTGTTCCCGCAAAGCCGAGGCTTATCTGCGGGTTACATTACGTTTCTCTCTTTTCCCTTCCTTGTCTACACCCATCCCGTCCCAATCCTGCCCCATTTACAATGAATATATTGGGGACGGGAAAGAGGATGTCATTGAAAGTACTGTCCATCCCTAGCAACTACTTTCTCCCATCTTTCTGGCAGCATATGAATACCATATTGAAAGTATGACTAATTTTTTGAGTTTATCCATGAATTAGGCCATTTTTTGGCATCTTCATCCTTATGAATCTGCTCAGCCAGGCCATGAGTCATTGATCGGAAAAGATGATAATCGGAAAGAGCAATGTCTGTTGAATACGGCAGGTGAGGTAGGACTGTTAAGCGTTTCCAAGTATTTTTCGACTGGCCTCGCAACATGTGGCCGAGCGTTGTCATGCTGCAAAATTACTTTGTCATGTCTCCTTGTATTGCAACCGTTTTTCCTTCAATTCTCGGCTCAAACGCATCAATTGTAGTGGACAGTGATCTCCCGTGTTGGTTTTGTTGGGTTCGAGGAGCTCATAATACACTACCCCAGCTGATCATGATACAGAGCAGAGATGATGATGTTCCGACGGAGCATGGTTACCATAAGTCTCCACAAGAATTGTATGTGCTTCGGCTGCAGATTATTTTTTGGCATGAAATTCAACATTTTTAATGCTATAAAAAATGTTCTTTACACTTTAGTGAGATAACATACTGTCATTTTATGCCTAGTGGTAGCTTAACGATGAAGTTGGCTGTAGTATTGCCCGATGTCAAAAGGCTAAGATATTACTGCCAGGAAACAGTGAGAACTTATTGAGTCCCTATGATTATTTTTTATTTTATATAACCATTGTAATATACGAGAATATGTATAATATTTCTTTACATACATTGTACGATTGGTTTTCCAAATAAAATAGCATTGCAGACATCCCTAAAGTAAAACACACTGCATAATAACCCAAAACAACACCATCAATATCTGAAAGGCCACGTTAATCTAGAAGTTTCACGCTTTGGTAAAGTGAAATTTCGAAAATATGTATTTTTTCCACTAATTTTCAAATCCCGGTTTTTCTCTTAATTGTAACATATTTAAAATGAAAACGAAATTAATTATACACACCTCGAAATATAAGTGGATATTTCCTTTTTTAACTAAAGTTACATGTTGTGTATCTTTTCAGCTGCCATTGTTGCGTATGGCATCTACGACTGGGCCAACAAGACCTATGCTCAGAGTCTGCGCAAGAACCCCAAGGATTTTGAAAATGATGTCTAAATATTTATAGCCAAATTAGATGATTGAATTATATATTTATGGTTATTAGAAATTATTTATGTTAAACTCAATTTCTTTTAATTATTTTCTTTTGTTGGAATAAAGCAGTAAAATTAAACATTTGTATTTTTCTATTGGCCTTCTCTCATAAAATAAATTTGCACCGCATCTTCTGGCAAGAAGGCACTTCACTGTGTTGATATGAAAGATGTCACATTTCATTCTGTACCAAGAATTGAACTCTGAACAAGGCAATCATTTTATTCATGACTCCACCGGGTCATCATTTCATTGTCAAATATAAGGGAAAACTCTGTAAATATTATTATGAAAGAACATGGAATATTAAAAAAATATGACTAACAAAAAAGGCACCAAATTTTTTTTTTATTAATAAATTTCATAAAAGGTACATGTTTTTTTTCAATTCTATACAGATCTACTTTTATACATCTAGTAAATGTTATCACTAACTCTCCAAAAAAAGGAAGTATTTAAATGTCATTAATTCATTCATTATACCTTTCCACACCTAATGGTGCATAGAGCACTGCATTGGTACACCAGCTGCAGTGTACCTTGATTATTTTTGTCATTAAAGGCAAGTTGACCAATTTTTTGCTCAAGTCGCAGTCCAGGAACTATGAAATATTCTAGTGTAAAAACAACTTTTTAAAACCTGAGACCTCTTGCATAGTAGGCAAACGCACTGACTATTTGGCCACGAGGCAGATAAAATTGAAATAATTTGTAAGGCATGTATTGAAAAATATGTAATTTGTAAATTCATGTCTACAAATTACAATGCCTAACACAAGAGCCAGACTCTTGGCAAGTTCAACCCTAAGTGTTCCATTTTATTGTATGAATTGATTTTCTTATGCTAATAAAGGTTTTTCTTGAAAAAAAAAAATAATATCGGTGATACTGATTACGGTACCGCATCATGTGTTTTTTTTTAGGAAAATGTTTTACTGCAATAAATTCATTATAAGGGATTAAGAGCCCTTAGTTTTAAATTATTCCTATTTTTCTCTATGTTTGTTTTTCAGATACCCTAGCGGTATTTTTGGTGACTAAAATCGTAAGTAATATATTAACAGAACGCTTTTTAGATTCCCCTGCCAAAAAATTATATTGATAGTTATGCGGAATTGGAGTATCACCGACAACATTACAAGTATTTGTGTAATTAAATTCACCATTTTCAATAGATTGCCAGAAACTAAACGGGTTTCATTAAGATAACACCTATTTCCCAATTGGGTCATTTTTATAGAATTTAGATGAAAATAAATTGTATTTCCAAACAGTGAATAGCAAAATTAGACTATTTTTCCTGTAGACGGGGAATTAACCAACGGATGTGTGAGAGTGTAAGTAGGAGGTAATAAATTTGAATTAAAAGTCCAAGAACTAGGTAATATAATATTTTATTGAACATAAAGCCAAAGGTGTTCAAATAAATAAAATTGTGTCAATTTAATACATAGTTTGATACGAATTAAAGATGGTTTTGTTTTCTGATATCTTCCAGAAAAGCTGAAAATATGTACAATTAATATTCGATTACTGTGTGCTCTTGTGATCGGAAAATAAAGCTGAAAGTTAATATATTATTCCTAGAATCATCTATCTTAGCAATACGTTAATTGCATTGCCAAGCAAAGGGTTATTTATTTATTACATTAATATTAAGTAACAAAATTAACGCACTTAAGAAAACATAAGCGAACATACATTTTTCATACTTCATTTAGTCATTTATCCCACCAATCAAATGCTCAATAAAACACAACTCGGTTAAAATAAAACTTATCTAGGCTTCTCTTCTATGTAAGCGAATTTCTTCATGATCGCTTCCTTGTAAAAATCAATCAATTAGGTACATAAATGGTAATTTTAAATTCATATAATTGTTGGTGGATAAATAAAATATATTTCGTTATTGAATTGAGCAGAATTGCATCGATTAAGTGGATAGGACTCTTGGCAAAGTATTTCTGATAATTTAATATTTTAGAGTATTTTTACTCACCAGATGTTTTCAAATACATATTACAATTAATATGAACATACATAGTTTTTAATACACAAACATAAGCTTTCTGAAAGAAAAACTTAAATTATAAACAAATTATCACAAATGTTTGAAGGATAATGAAGTAAAAAATATGGAACTCCTTTCCATTCCATCTTGTACACATACATACGATAATATTATTTTTACTTTTCTCGAATACTTGGGTACATTATATTATTAATTAGCAGTACAAAAATAAATAAAATGACATTTTTAGCTTAAAAAATAAACGAATTCACCACTACCCAAAATTTCAACACTGCATAAAAACGCATTAAAAACTGGAATTGTGTTTAGGTTAATCAAATCTAAGGTCGTTACATAAGAATAAAATAATTCAAGATCCAAGCAAAATAATCAGATAACGAATTTGTGTTTAAAATGTGCAAATCAAAACTTAAATGAAAAAGTGACACATATTTATTCCGAGCAATTGGTAAACAAACACCAATGTGAATTTTTAATTAACTCTAACCAATTATATATGATAAATTTATAGCCAAGTGAAAGGTGGGTTTGTGGAGTAATGTAATTGAATCCTAACAAAAAAAATTGTGATTGGAGTGGAAAAGGTTGCAAATTTTAACTCAAAGTCTTAGTGTGATGAAAATCATCTTTACATAAAAGAATTGTGGACCTTACAGTTTCATCTTGAATAAAGAATTAGTTCTTGCATTCATTCTTTTGGGTTATCAAATATGACTTTCTTTACTCCCCATCCCACATCGAATGATTGAAGTTGGTGCAGTGACATCTCTATCAGAAATGATAATATTAAGGTAGTTAAATTTTAGATGCCAGTCCAGGGGAAATGAATATTTCTGTGAAAAAATTAAGTTGGCCCAGAAATGAGTTGAACCCGAGACATTCTTCTCACAACACTATGGAGAGGCGGACAATAAAATAAAACAGTATGTATTAATTTGTTTATGTAATGAAATACATACTGTTAAAAATGCAGTACATTGGAAATACATATATTGGAAAATATTCCAATATCCACATATAATTATTGTGTAATTTATTTTGGAGCAAAATTTAAAAATCATTAAATCATATTAAACTCTCCCAAATCGAATTTCACAAACCCAGTTGTAGAAATAAACTTCATGGTACTCTTTATCATGAAGAAAACAAAACTATATCTGCGAACAGAAATAAACAGTCGAGTAAATGCCAGCAAAATACTCGAGACACTTCATTTACTTTGTGTTGAATGTTAATATTTTTAATAAATTAGGCAATACACTGTAGTTTGGCGGGAGATAGTGACGTATAATGAGGATGATAGGAAGCCTAGCCAAGTTACAAGTAGTAAGGTTATTTAGTGGCCTAATGGAACATTACTCTACATCCATCTGGTCGGCAGGTTGTTGTGGCTGCGGAGAGGACTGTTGGGGCTCACTAGGATTATCCCCGCTGGGTGGCGGAGTCTTCTCCTTTGGCTTGGGTTTATTCACAATAGGGTTAACTGCAGAGTTGAAGAGCTGAAAAAGATCCACAATTAGCTTCACTTGGAACACACCGATATATTCAAACATCCACAATCAAGTAGATATTGCCAATTTACCTTATGTTGTTCCCTTATAGCTTCTACTGTGATAGGAGGGTCTTGGTCTAATGGAACAGAATTTAGGGTCTGCCTGGTCTTCTCTAACCACTTGTCTTCGCTATCTACTTTCTCTGTTAACTTCTTAATTTCTTCTTCCGATAAATGTGAATATTTTGCATCACCTTGCCTGTAATTTATAAAAACATTCCTTCTGTAGACAAATGAAAGAGAATTATAAATATAATGATGTTTTCTGCAATTGTCTTAAAAATTTCAAAATATTACAAATAAAGTCAATACTCTATAAAACATTCGCTGGATCAACGTTGAAATTATATTTCTTTGTATTTCTTGTAGAAATGTTATAAATCGACAAAAAGAAATGCAATAATCAGACCTACCTGCACATATCAACAACTTTACGGGAAAGTTGGATACCAATAGCAAACTCTTCTAAAACGTTAGATCGGCACTCCCACTGATAATGGCGTGATTTGATTGGTTCTCCTTGATTTCGAAGCTCCGTTAGTTTATCGTTATACACCTACAATTTGTCAAAATTTCATTTAGCCAGTTTAACATTATGTAATCTACTTCAGAAGTAGGCTGACACAAATAGCAAAATTGTCATATACTTCGAAACAATTACTGAAACCCAGTTTAACATTTGAATTCCCGGAATTCTTGAGAATTCCGGGAATTATTATAAATTAAAATTCCAGAAGAATTTTTTTATTTTTGCTCCTAAGGGTGAATCAGTCACTGTTACTGGAATATTATTGCACAAAGCATTTGAGAATAAAATATTACTTAGCTCAATATTTTACTATGTTGGAACAACAGCAACATTTCAAGATATCTTCATTAAGCATACATGGTCTAAGTCATTTCAAATACATACTTGTTTGTTACAATCCTCCCCCTCTTCGTACAGCCAGTCCACCATCTCATCAAGTTGGCGGGTAAAGGTGGAACGCTGACCAGCATTTACAAATGATAATAGGGGTCCGCCATCAGCAATATTGTTTCTAACTTCATACACATACTCTTCCAGGGCATTTCGAGCATCAGCCCTTTCCTTCTCCTGGCGATCAGCACTTTGCATTGAATACTGATGAAGACAATTACAATATTTTATTAAAATTAAAACAAATGTGTGAACTTCGAGTTCTACAAAAAAGCAAATTCAAACAATGGCAGTGGTGGTCAACAAATGTTAATGATTTAACATATTACAACAGAGATGGAGAACATTTTAGATAAGGAATTACCGAAGTCTAGGCATTTACAGGGCTTATGAGATGTCATTGGCTGGTTTAAGTAGCCACTTTACGCGCTGTGTAACATTCACCATTTTGCCTACGTTGGAACATTTATATTTCTTTTCTTTTGTTTATTTTTGCGAAGTTTAATGATTAGTGACATATTACCATATTCAACTTGAAAAGTTGCTGACTCACTGCCAATATGTTATTAAGCTGAACCCAATTAAATATTTGTACATTAGATTTTAAAACCTATCTCGCATGTTCTTCTGTTGTTGAAACTAATTTCCATTAAAGCAATATGTAGAACAGAAATAAATGTAACTGGCTAACCAAAATAAGTGTTTGAATTTATTGAATGTCAACCCATAAGAATAATTTCAATCAATACCTCTTCTTCAATATAGTTTTTCAGTTCAGATGGAGATAACCCTGCTGTCTGCGCTTTAATTGGTAGTTCGATGGTTTTGACAAGCTGTTTCTTTCCTTTTTTGTCCTTTTTATCAGAGTCAGTCATTTCCTGAAAACGTGACAAAAGCTTGACATCTTTAAGGATAAGACAGTGCCACTCTGCCCGCAAACATACACACACATTTACTACTAATATTCAACTAAATTAAGCCATAGTTTTTTCTTAACATTTCTTTCAATGCGATAATAATCAGACTCACTGGAAAAAAAATATTAAATAAATCAAAGTAAGCATTAAATAGAAGAGTAGATAGATTCTCCTCTTACACCACTATGATAAATTTATCACTCAATCAAAATTTGAGCTACTGGAAGCTGCATTTTTACAGACATTCTGTATAATATTGCGATGAAGCTTTTAAAATAGCACTGTGTGTAAATCAACATTTTGTCAGTGCTGCAAAACAGTTATCATTAATTATTATATGGATACATAACTATAGTATCCTACATCTACGGACTTTTTGGTGTGGAAATATTTTATTGTATAACATGAAATATGTCAACAAAAACAAATTCATACCAAAATGTACATTTAAACATAGAATTTACCATTTTATTTTTTAGGAAAACTTCTTGTGCATATTGATTATTTAACCCAGTGAATCTGATCTCAAATATTGGCTAAACTTAAAAAGGTGGTATACAAAAGAGAGAAGGAGGTACGGTACACAAATGCATGCGGCGACATTAGAACTAAAAGCGACAACAAAGGGTGAGGAAAGAAACCAAAAAGAAAACAATAAGGTAATAAAAGTGTGTATGTTTGGCGGGCGTAGCGGTCACTGGCGGATAAGTATGGGACGTACCGATGTAAACCATTGCGCAACTTTCTGTGTCCACGATTGTTTGTCAGGCGAAGCGGGGTTGCTCACCTCGGTGCCTGGCTCCGCAGAGCCATTCTGCTGCTCCGCCCCATTGTCCATGGGCTGGTCCACACTTGCCTCCGTGGCTTCCGGAGCCTCCTCGGTGGCCTCCTTCTTCTCCAGTAGAGTAGCGCTGGCCACCGTCACTATTCCATGCAGGTTAACGCGCACTTTGATCTTAAGCTTCTGGGATTCACCTTCGGGTGTCGGAGTTATGTCATTGATGATCCATTTACCTGCAACCATTCACACAATTAGCTAATCCAGGCTATATTATCGCTCCAAATCGACAATTTAATATTTATGTTTACAAACCGATAAGCGGCTCTGGGTATGGTATGTGTTCGGAATAATAAGCGCTAATGCAGAAAGGCTCTTTGCGGTAAAAGGTTAACAACTTTGAGAACGGGGCAGCATGATTAGCCGGAAACACCTAAAAGTAATAACCATCAATTAGTTACGCATTGAGGAATATAAAAAAATTAAGAGGTACATGAGTATGAGTAATCCATGCCTCCATTTCGCCATCTTCTCTAGTGTCAGCATCCCAACACAACCTGACTGCGTAAGGCTGCACATCAGTGACAGAGAAGTCTCGTACTCTCACAGCGGGAGATAAGATGGCGCACTGTAGAGCAGCTCCACGGGCAACAGCTTCATCCTTTGGAATAAAAAAAAACATGAAAAACAAAAAAAAATAAACGAAGTATTTTTACTGAATAAATCAGTAATGTGCCATAGCTTGAATAGTCATTTTATTTCAAATTTAGGTTCCACACATACAAATAAGATCAAGTGGTTCGGGATTATCATACCCAAAGATCTCCAGTGTTTGGTGGACACAATGCCTTGAAGAATCGAGGCAGTAATTAAATTTGAGGGATACTCTACAAAATATTAAAAGTTAACAGTTTTGCCAACTGTTAAACATTGTACTGAAAATCTTTAATAAACCATTCTGGAAACATGTTTTGAGTTACTAGTTCATTCAGAATAATTGAAATAATGCAAATGTATGGATTTACCAGACATTCTCCACTGTGATTGTAATTGAATCACAATCTAAATCAAAAGCTTCCACAATTGACGCCACTAAAAATTTTAGATAGTTGTAGAACAGTTTAGTGGAAAAAGAGACATCTATTTTTATTATCATGGGTTTCAACACCTTAGGACTATTTTTTTAACTTTAATTTATTTGCACGCACCATCAATATAAAAGCTAGGTATCCCACACAACCACAAATTAATTTCTAATTTCCAACCCTATTTTTTTTGTATATACAGTAAAACCCCCGTTTTACATTTTTCTAGGGATCAACAAAAAAAGTGTAAAATTGAGGAAAACGCTAAAATGAGGAAAAGAAAAATGCATGGAAAAAAAGAAATTACATAAGAATTTAATTATTGTACTAGACTACACTAAATATAATGCAGAAAATTTTTAAAAACTGTCATAATTGGGGATTATTGATATTTACTTATGTTTTCATTAAAAATATTTTGTATTTTTTCAATCAATACTATAATGGGTTATTTTAATTAAATTAAACAAAATATGTTTAAATAATTTTACGTAGGTACTTAACTTTAAAAACACGAAAATAAAAATTTGAATTTGCATAAAATGCATACAATGATTTTTTCCCTAAATATTGGGAAATTTTATTTAAATGATATCACTTTTTTTAGCGTGGCACCACAGAATTTCAACTGTCATTTACATCCCGGCAAAACTATATACGCTTTTATAACAACTGTTTAAACTATTTTCTTTCCATATTATGTAAAGAACTTCAAATAATATTTCTATTGCCAAATTGTTTAATTTTCTGCATCGTAGTTTATTGATGTAAAGAGTTTGTTTTTCATAAACATGCGTCAACTGCGTATCACAATTTAGTGAAATGACAAAATAGACACTTAAACAAAATGGTCAATTACACTGCACCCTACTTTGAATTTAGTTTGAGACAACAATTTACATATTTTTTATTTACCTTGATTTTATTCACCATTTTGGGCAAATGCGGCGGCACACGACACACCTTTTGACAGATCGAACGAGTTTCGAATTTTTTTTTTACGTAAAACCGGGGTTATGAAAAACGTTAATTGGGGGAATATTTGAATAAGAAAGTATAGAAAAAAAATGGGACCTAAATGATTCTGTGTAAAAAGCGGAAAAATGTAATTTTTTTACTGTATTACTTGCAGATATTTAAAAAGTAATATTTATAGATTGAAATAAATATTTATTATATTTATGTTTGTATTATATTGTTAAATATCACAAAAATTCACCTGATTCAATGTAGTTGAGGGAGACTTTCCAAATACATTTTCTATTAAACCTTTGATAGCAGGAATACGCGATGAGCCGCCAACAATTTCCACCGAATGCACATCATCAGAACGCAACTCTGCAAAATTAATAAAAATTGGCAAAACACCCATCATAATATAATATATAATAAATTCAGTGAAACCTCAATTTAAAACTTTAAACACACGAATTATCTGTGACAAAAGATTTAAAGACTGGCTATACTATGTAATATGTGACATTTGATGATTTACATTTGTCATCGACACTTACCCACCAGATATGCTCAACATGAAAAAAAAAAATTTAAATAACGATTTATTTATTCATATACAAAAAAAAAAATACAATTTATCAAGTCCTACTGAACTGCATAATTGCAGGGTGCTGCAAATAAATTTTGACAGATATTTATATACTAAAAAAAAAAGACAACCTGTTATTTTTCATTAGTTATTGTCAATGTTAGTCATTTTGCCCGTTACATTCACTAAATTATAGTAGATTTATAAGATATTTAAAGGAAGATGTTGGAGAAGTCATTTTCCAGCACCATGTCATGTTTCCATGAAGTTGTTGAACTATTTCATGAACATAAGGTGAACTTTTTTTATTTACCTGGAAACTCACCAGACATTAATCATAGGGCTGAAGACTAGATTTCTTAAAATGTACTGTATAATAAATGTTAAGGTAGTTGAAGCTATTATTCGAGCAAGTTGACATTACATACCACCGAAAGATATATATTTTCTTTAAAACAAACCATTTAAATTCACACAATACTGTAAATGCTTACTTGACTGTAGTAGACAGTTACGGAGGCATCTTTCTACTCTTTGGAACAAATCTGTGCATAAAGATTCCATAAGAGTACGTTGCATCTCTCCCGTGACATCCTTTTCGTCTATGAAGCACTCAATGTTGAGGGGCAGTTTAGTGCTGTTAGCTGACATCTGTTTCTTTATTTTCTCAACTTCCTGTAGAAGTCTCAAATAAGCCCTGTTAGCAATATAAACATATCTACATTAACATATATTCCGACAAAGAGACACTTTTGACTTCCATATTCCGTTTTCAAGAATGTTCTCTCTGTGTTGCAATTGAGGTAAATCTTGATAACTTCCTAGGGGGTGGAATCCAGCATTTGTCTACATTTCGATATACTCATAATATTGTTGATATCTTGCAGGAGACTGCTGCGACAGTCATTGAGTGAAGTCAAAAAATATCAAGATGTGGTCTTGAAGCGAAACCTGCTACCCACTATCAGTAATTTGTTGATTCTGAGCCGTGCATCGTTCAGCAGGATGGTGCGCCATGTCACAACGCATGAAGCAACCATAAGTGGTTCAGTGACCATCGTATCACTGTCCTGCCATAGCCTGGCAATAGTCCTAACCTCGATCCCATTGAAAATTATTGGTTAAAATTTAAAATACTGGTGTCAGTAACTTGAATTTTCATTTTATCTCTACACTTATCACCACCAACACATCTTAACATAAATTTGTGAATGGCTTACCTCGGATTATTCCTGGTATCCATCTTGTATCTAGCTTGAAAATCTTGACAGAAGTACTGCGCCAAGGCATAGTCAATATCCCGTCCACCAAGATTAGAGTCAGAAGCAGTGGCCAGAATCCTCAACTTGCCACGATGGAAGGCACAGGCCCACACTTGCAAGGAAGTGTAGCCAACATCTACAAACACAACATTGCGGGCCTTCTCCTCAGGAGCCGGTAAGTCCTGTTTATATATACCATAGGCTAGAGATGTAGCTGTTGTTTCATTCATCAATCGTAATACATTCAAACCTAGAATTTCAAATTAAATAAAATTTATGTGAAAAACATTGAACTTCATCAAAAAAAAATTAAAAACTAATAACTTCCTAGGGAGTGAAATCCAGCCTGTCTATAAACATTTGGACATACTCAAAACATTGCTGATTAAACTAATTGCTATAAGAATGAAGTAATATCAGGCGTTGCCTAGTAGGTGAAATAATTCAGCCAGATGAATCTCATCCACATCTATGATATAAAGATTTCAGCTCTTTTACTTCACAAAAGTCAACAAATGGAAGGGTTAAAGAGAAATGAGAATGATTAAGCAAAAGCAGAATGCTGATTGTTACAGTGTGTAAAGTGGCCACTTAAACCAATCAACGACAGGTCATAAAACCTGCAAATGCCTAGACTTCCATATTCCCTTCTCAAAAATGTTTTCCCTCCATGTTGCAATAAATGTGGGTGTTTAATTTATTTAAGGGAATAGATTTACATAATGTATGTACTTCATTGATCATTGTCATTTTTATGAGACGCCCTGTAACAATTCTATTGAGGCAAAACAGCTTTTAACATCTAAAATGACTTAAAGAATCAATAACGTTTCATTACATATTTCATAAAATTTATGTTTAAATTGCTACCTGAAATAGCAGCTGCATCAAGAAGTGCTTTCCTTTCATTGTTGGTAAAATAAGACGGTACAGAGATAACGCAATCGTTGACTTGCGTCTGGAGCGCAGCAGCCGAGGTCTCCTTGAGCTTGGTGAACAGCATGGCGGTCAGCTGCTCCGGAGTGTACACATGCTCCTTATCCATATAGTTTACTCTCACGCCCACCCCACCGTCGGGCCGTTCCTCCACCCGGAAGGGGAGGTGGCAGAGTTCCTGTTGGATGTGGGGGTCGTTAAACTTCCTACCGAGGAGCCTCTTGAACCCAGTTACTGTATTTTTCATGTTTGTGACCATTTGATTTTTTGCTGGAACACCGAGAACTCTCGTTTTCTGCGAGAATGCAACGCATGATCTGGAAAAAATATTCTTATTTTAATACACACATAAAAACAATTGGTCATTTGAGAAACCCCATAAGTCAGATTTTGTGCGGACATGACTTTTTTTAAATTTTGGTTACTTTTTCTTGAAACGCACATCATTCTGTTTAAAAACCATGTAAGTCTCGTCTATTTCACACAAATTGGCCACATACAATTCAGATACTTCTGTGGTTCTGAGTATTTGTTTTGGTTTTTGCCGAGCCTTAACTTGTGATCTACTAAAATAAATTACTAATATAATACTAGCAAGATCTGCAGAAGCTGAGGACATATAAAAACATCTAGGATACGTCAAAAGCGGGAGAGCTAAAAAAAAAAACTGTCTGCAGTCACCAAATTGAGCCAGGAAGACCCAAAAGTGGAAGGTACTGTTATTGATTTGATGCAAAATATTTCATTTCTACGCAAATCCAAAACTTTAATTTGATTTGATTTAACAATGATCTTTTTTCACAGTCAATTTTAAGCAAATAGACATGTATTACATGTTGAGAAGGCATAAAGAATCAAGATAAAGTTAATTCACTAAAAGAATGTGAAGATAATTTTATTTTATTTGGGAAACATACAGTACAGTTACATAGTTTTATATTTTACACAGTTAGACTTAACTTTAATGGACCAGTGAAGTTTCCATATTATAAAGTAATTATATGTAAGGTTATTAATAGTACAAAAAAGAAAAGGAAAAAAAAACATAAATAGAAGTTGTTTAAAAATTAAAATTAAAGTAAAAAAATGAAGAAATTTTTTTAAAGTAAATAAATAAGTTAAGAATTAAAATAAAGAATGAAAAACATGCTCAGGTGTAAAAATAAAATAAAATAATAATAACATTTTTAAAAAGGAAAAACATAAATATACACATACATATTTTAAGGGATTCAAAGAAACAATGAGAAGAATCTTTAAATAAGACAATAAATTTAAGTCAATTTAAAAACATCTTCAAAATTAATGACACATTCACGTAAGAGCAGCAATATTTGATTTTATATACTCCTACATATACAATACAAACATTCTCAAAAATTAAAGAAAGGTTTACAGTCATCTGTCCAAATGCTACAGATATTCTGAATTTCGAAGATTGGTGGCCCAAGTATTATAAAAAAATATACATAAACCGTTTTCAAAATAAATTTAAGGAGGTTCCAAGAAATAAAAAAATTGACAGTATCAAAGTTTTGACACTTTACTCATTCTATTGATTACAATGATTTAATCACAGCGAGATGATTCACTGGTGGCATGGTAAGCCACACATTCCCCTTGAGAAACTTTAACAGACATCCTTCCATTCTCCTCCCCTTAAGCTTACCCTGATGGTTACATCCCAATTATCATTAATGAAATAAATGACATAAGAAAATTACTTACTGGAAGAGAAGTACAAGCTATTAATGAAATTATTTTTAAGATTCTAACTCTTTCTAGAAATCACTAGACATTTTGGAATGGAATAAGGGAAATCTCTGGACACTTCGGGAACAGACTGGCAAAAATCTCTAGGCATTTTGAAACAAGAACAGTCGAAATTTAGAGATAGTCATCCTTTCACAATAACGGCAGATAATTTATTTAGTTTAATACACACTCTTGAATGACACTCGATACTGCTGGGCACTAAATATTTGCTCGATGTATTAATTTAAATGTGTTCTCAGCATGAGACGATGTGTAAAATTGTTTGGAACCTTCAGTAATCGAAATGAATAAAAGCTTCTCAGCATGAGGAATTAGATTTTTAACATTTTCTCCACATTCTGACATTTAAAACCGAACCAACTATGATTTTTCGACTAATTCATTAAATGCTAGCTGTCAAAAAGGCTGGAATAAACTGTGCCCATTTTAGAAATGCTTCTTTACATGTTGACGTGTTCCCCGAACACGAGAACCTAAATAGAGGAGCTATACATTAAATGATGATACAGATATAAAGAAAAAAGCCACTTAAATATTTTTTTACACAGAAAATGAAACACATGTACTCACGGTGTTCCGCGCAAACTGTAGTCATTTGCGATTGTTTCAATGCCTCCAGCTTTTGCGACAGCAACATAACACGATTCATTTCCGAAATCGATCCCAATGACGGACATAGCAGCCATTATGATATCTTTCTCGAAATCCTACGGCACAACGCGTTTAGTAACAGTCGAGAAATAAGGAATGGCCGGAGAGGTGCAATCGGTTTGCCGGCGAATGAAAGACCTTAAAAGGAAGTTTCTAGAACCACCGTATAGCCGTATACTGCACTGTCGAAATTTCTAGTAGGTAGGTGAAGTATAGACAATCCTCAAAACTCGGAATTTAGAATCCAAAAATGGCAGTTTACAACCTAAAAATTTTTATAGATGCTAATTAAAAAATAAAATTATACCAAACGTTTAGCATTTGGCCTCTGTATTTAATATAATATTCGATACGGTTGATATGGAGAACCATTGCCTCAAGCAATCTCTTTGATTTTTAATCGGATGATAGTATCGTTTTACATAATCTCTCACTGTATCAATTCTCATTGCAATATTATAAAAAATATATAACAATTAGGACATTTATCTAGAAAAAAAAATTAAATGAACTTATTGCTTTTACCAATTTTTTCTTACCTTATGAGAATATAAAATGAGAAAAACGGCGTAACTTTTATAATAATGTTTTTAATTTTTTTTTTCACTGCGTTTCGATATTTGAAATAAAAATACAATTTAGAAATTAATCATAATGTACTGATTAAAAATCATGTCAATATGGTCCTTGTTTTCATAATAAATTTGGTAAGCTGTGTAATGGTTTTTTTTAATGATTTCTCAGCACTTATTTACATCACCTTCGGTTTTTTCTTTATATTAATTTATTTGGTTTCTTCGATCTTTAATTGCTTATAATATAAAAATCTATGTTTTACATTTTAAAATCATTTGTTGTACCAAGGTGTGTAAATTAAATATGTTTTTCAATAAGCATGTTTTTTTTATATTTCGTATGATTTTTCGAAAAAGTAGAGTGGTAAAATTAATCAACGAGTTGAAGGGCAAGCAAATATTATTAACGCGACCGGATTCTCTGTTCATGGCAAAAATCAGCACCATCACAGACACGATGTAGCCAGCAGTGCTTCCACAGCCGGGACGTCTACCGTCCTCCAACGAATGCCAGTTTTTAGTACCACCAGTGTGCATATGTCCTAACCATGGCTGGCTAGCCTTCTACCTGGCCGTCTTCTCAGCGGGACCAAATCTCAAGAGTCACCAAGATATCCGCCCAGGACATTGCCCAGCATGTGCTCTTCCAAGCATAGTTTCCCGGACTATCACCTATCAGACAGGCACCGTGGCGCAGTTGGTTAGACGGCCAACTGTAAAACTGGCGTCACAGGTTCCATTTCCGCCAGTTGCAAGAAAAAAATCCAAGAAATATCTTTTTCTCAATTGGTCTGGGTATTCTGGTGTATTTTTCATTACTTCCTTCCATATCCCCTCTATCTCACCTGCCGACAAGTCTAAAAATATAAAACTCAAATAGAAAGCTTTTGTGTAGGTAGTTACCAAGGTATTTAACCTGGAGCGCCACTTTCAACACCATTCTTCTAGGAGCTCGGTTTGACGTTGTACTCTCAAGGCAGATTGGAGGGCTTAGGTAGAGCTGGAGATGATTGCCGTGTCATCTGTAAATTGGGCTATTTGGATGTTGTGATCAATGGGGGCTGGCAAGTCACTTATGAATATAGATATTATTTAGTAGTGGGGACAAAACGGAGCATCGGTGGACTCCTGCTGATGCGGATTTTTTCGTGGAGTATTCGCGGTTTATTTTAATTCTGAAAAAGCAATTTCATAAGAAATTTGATATTAGGAGGATCATGGAGGAAAGGTAGACTAATAAGTCCATCTTAAAGGTAAAACTGTTTTGCTAACGTCGATGGAGAAGAATGCCGGGAATTTGCCAGCATTGATGCCAATAATGATGATTTCCACGACACGAGGGAGTTGGTAGTAGGTTAAGTGTTTTGATCAGAAACCATTTTGGGAGTCGGGGATGATTTATACTTCTTCGGTCTGGGGTTTGAGATGAATTTAGATAATTTGTTCTAGGACTTTTTCGATGCAGGAGAGAAAACTTATGGGACAGTGATTTTCCACTCTGAACTGATCTTTTCCGGGTTTAGGGACGAGGATTACATCGGGGAGTTTGAATGGAGTAGGAAAGGTATGAAGCCTTACGGAGGCGTTGAAGATTGCTATGAGGGCACATATAGCTTCTGGGGGGAGGCTGCGGGGGCTTTTGTTAGAGATTGTGTCCAAGTCTGAAGCTTTTTTGGGATTGAAGGTTTCGAGTTATCTGATTACTTTAGTGTGGGTGATGAATTCAACTGGAGGGTTGGATGGGGGGGGTTGGTAAGCTTAAATTTACTTGGGCATCGACTGTGAATATGCGGGAAGGGATATCATTGCCGGAATAGTTGGTGAATTGGTCTGCAAAGCTGGTGGCAAAGACTTTCGCCTTGTTTGTCGCAGAGTAGGCTATGGTGTTATTAGGGCCGTGTCAGTTTCCAGTATGATTTTCATCTTTGCTGTCAAAGTGAGGTCAGAGTTCAGAGAGATATCTGTAGTCTGTGGTTCAGAGTGTAGTGCCAGTTGTCGTTTCTGCGTATTTTTTTATTCTGTGCTTCTATGTTTTATAGTCCGTGGTTTCAATTTGAAAGATCGGAAAAGCATAGACAATTAATACAAAATTAACCTAACCTAGCTTTTGCGCTTGTGAGATTTATAAATACTATCCAGTAATATTCGTTTGCCTACTTTAATTCAAGCAGGCCTCGACGCAGGATTTCAGTGTTTATTTTTTCATAATTTTGATATTGTTGTTTCTACAATAATTGAAAAGGAGTATTTTTTTATCTAAAATGCAGTGCATCAAAAAACTAAACAAAATATTTTATCAACCATGGCAGGATCCAATCGGCGCGATACTATCAGTGAAATTACACACTACTATTCCGTACTTTGCTTGGTCTAGAGACACACAACCCAAAAAGTTTTTGCAATACAATAAGAAAATGTACCCACCTCAATTAGAAGGAGAAGAAAAGCGACCCGCGGTTAGTTACCTTGAATTAATTATCCATCTGTATAAAATTTCACGTTTTAAAATAAACTTACATGCTTTTTAAATTTAATGTTTTCTCTGAAGTGTGTTGACATTATGAAGCGCTTATACTTTTCCCCATTTTATTTCAGTTTGTGTGTCATCAAACAATAAATTTCAAATACAGTCCCAAGAAGATGTGGTACATTGCCTCTTTCGTTCGTGGGATGTCAGTAGACGAAGCAGTAAAACAATTGAGCTTTGTTTTAAAAAAAGGTTCTGCTATTGCAAAACAAACCATTTTGGAAGCCCAGGAATTAGCTGTAAAATATCATAATGTGGAATTCAAAAGTAATTTATGGGTCGGTAAGTAGTATCCTTTTCTTAATCTGCCTTTAACAACTCCACTATCTGTAAAGGACGAGCAATAAGTAAAGGAGCATTATAGATTAGCTAGATGAAGTGAAAGGAGATACTATTTACAATTACACCATTTACTTTATGTTGCAGCTCCAAAAAATGCACACCCATTAAGTCCCTTTAAAGAAATAGATTATTGTTAATGTTAGTCGGCCTCGTGGTGTAATGGTCAGCACGTTTTCCTACCAAGCTAGAGGTTTCGGGTTCGATTCCCGACATGGTTGATATGAAATATTTATTTAAAATGTGTTTTACACTAGAATATTATTTCATAGTCCCTGGACTGGTATCTGAAGCGTAAGACTGATCATCTCACCTTCATGTAACAAAAATTATCAAGATGCGCTGCGATTGGTGTACCAATGCAGTGCCCTATGCACCATTAGGTTCGGAAAGGGAATGATGATAAAGCTTCTGTAAATATTTTTCAAAATCTAAACAATTAATAATTTTATAAAATAGCTTAAATAATGCAAATTAATTAATTGATCTTACACAGTATTTTTATTAAATTCTAACAAAACTCAGTGAAACAGCAAATACTTAATCTATCCAGCCATGAATATTTCTATTTGGAATAGCCTATAACATAGTATGTAATAGGAGTCGTATATTATTTTTTTAGCCGAGTCTTTTGCCTCCAAAGGAGCCGTAATTAAAGGAATGCGCAGGCACGCCAAGGGTCGAGCGGGTGAAATAAGGTACACATATTGCCATTACTTTGTGAGGTTAGAAGAAGGCCCTCCACCTGAGAATTACTATAACAAATTCATTCAAACTCCACAACAGCAATTGGATAACTGGCTTGAAGGAATGAGAAAAAGGAAAGTCATTGGATCACTATAAACATCCTTGAATTGTTTTATCAATTTTTGTAGAATAAATAAATTACGCCATATAATTACTCTACTTTCACTTAAACCCTACAAGTATTAATGATATGTTTTGTCTGCTGGTGAAATGAGATGATACACAGCAGAAATTTCTGAGATGGGTGTCGACAACTGCAAAAAAATCAACAGAAATGTAATATTCATAACAATACAATTTCAGTGCGGAGAAAGTCTTTAGGTTTTCCAAACGAAAAGTCATTGACGGCTATTGTGCAATATTTCGCAATCCATAAAAAATACAATACGAAAATGACTCAAGTATGCAGAAGTGCTTAAAAATGTATTCTTCATTTACTGGCAAAGTGCTCTAAATTAACTTGATCTAAAGCAATTTGTTATAAGTTATAAGGTTAGTGCTCCAAAAAATTAGGACACAATATGTCTAATTTCACTTAAAAGCCATGTCTACATAGATAAAAGTAATCGGTTACTAAATCATTCACTAGTTATTAAGATAAGAGAAAGCATTTTTACTCTCTCTTGTAAAATTGTTGAATGTGAATGTGACAAATTGCACTATAACCGCCAATATATAAAAAAGCAAATGTCAGATCGCATTTCGATGGCATTCATCCTTTTATTTTCCATTTCTATATTTCACTTTCATATATCAGGGTCGGTTTACCGGGGCTACATTGTAAACTTTTAATTTCTACTGCAACAAATATTTGTTTGCCGAGGTTAATTTTAAGGCACTATTTAAAATAAAAATTAAATACAGTTATATTAAATTGGTTTATTTGTTCATACCTTAATTATAAACAGCACAATATTTAGATTTTATTAATTACATTTGTATTAGTCAGAAAAAAGTCTGATTTATATCTCAACAACAAAATATTATAAACTAATGTTTTGATGGCTGAGGCTTGATTTCTGGAGGAATATAATGTTCATCATCCAGTTTCGAACTCTTCTTTACCTTTACGGGGTATTTAGGCTCGGGGAGTTCCCTATTTTTAATCTTTAACTCAAACTTTTCCTGATTATCGAAGAACCATATTTTTTCATCAAGAAGTCTTAGCTCTTCTACTTTGGCTTTTTTCTCCGACGTAAACTTTTCATTCTCTAACCTCTTTAATTGCTCCATCAATAAAAATTCTCTTTTCTGATCCCACTCACTGAACAACTAAAAAAATGTATATATTTTTTATTTATAAAATAAATATTGATACATATACTGTCAGCGTGCGAGTTGAATGCAGAACTAAGGAATGCGATAGTGCTGTGACCAAATTAGAATTATTGATATCGATAATGAGTATGTCGATTAATTTCAACATTGTTTTAAATTCAACAATTTATATTTTCGTTTACGTAATGAAAATGCAAGGTGATAATTATCACATATTTTTTTATTAATTATTTCACATGGAAAAATCAAACATGCGCACGACGTGCGTACGGCACAGGGAGATGCTCCCGCTCTTTACCTCAGGCCCCGATTGCATTCAACTCGCGCGCTATATGTAGGTATAACACAATATGCTGCATCATCCCTCTTATGGAGCAAAATGCTCATTTTAGAGAGTAAATGCTTTTTTTATAAAATAAAATATGATACATATAGGTATAACACAATATGCTGATACATCCCTCTTTTAGAGCAAAATGCTCATTTTAGAGAGTTAATGATTTTTTATATCCTCAACTAAATAACAAAAATAATTATTGTTACCAAGGGTATTCACTAACAGTGAACTTTTACATGTATTTTTTTTTTATAAACACCAGTATAATAAACAAAATAAATCATAAAAAATAATATGAAACACTGAGAGATAATTTTTTTATTTTATAAAAT
>NW_028277583.1:300000-385939 GCF_059751315.1 Micrasema longulum | reverse complement strand
TCCTGTTATTACAATATTTAAATTTAATTTGACCTTGGTGTTGTACTTGATAGTAAACTTACATTTAACAAACATATAGAAAATACTGTAGAAAAAACTTAAGGGGCAAAAAACAAAATGTAAGGGGTTTGTCATACGATCAACCAAACCTTTCACAAGAACTGACGCATTAAGAAAACTTTTTTTTCATATGTACGTAGTGTCCTAGAGTTTGGTTCGCCGATTTGGAATCCTCAATATAAAACTTATATACTTACAAAAATCGTATTTAACATATTCAAAACTATTTTCTTAGACAATAAGATTTCAAAAATAATGTTTCATTTTCAAGTAGGACTGAGTCCGCTAATTTTCACAATGTTCAAAATCTCGCAACTCGGCGTACGATGTTGGATATGAGCTTTCTCTACAAAATTGTTAATAACGTAATTGATAGCCCAGAAGTTGTTAGAGGCATTTCATATCGAGTTCCTGTGCGTAGAACTCGTCAATCTCTTCGACATTCCTAACTCAATGACTAATCATTTAAAATATACTACTCTACGAAGAATACAGATTACCTATAATGACTGTTTTAGTGACATCGACATATCACATTGTAAATACCATATTTTTATCAGATCTGTTAAAGACATTTTAAATTTATCTCCTGCTTGACTTTTAACTTTTGAGTTGATTGTTAATTTTATCTTTTTATTTTAACTTTTTAATATTAATTCTTAAATTTAACTTTTAATTTTAACTTTCAATTTTATGTGTGAGGTTATGAAAGGGTTGTTAGCACAAGGTTTCTCAATCATTTCTCCGCCTTATGTGATTACCCTTTTGTTAATAATAATTAATTCCACCATACAAACAGTATGTGAAACTAATTACTGTTATTAGGACACTTCTCAATAGTAGAATATAATCGTTATTGAATAATAATTATAATTGCATATCATCGTAATCCCCCGAAAAACCTATTGTTATTAAGTTTATAACAAATATTATCTATTGGTTAATTATCATAAAACTTTGAATTTCCCATTTAGTTCATTAATTCATTTTATTTATTAGATTTATTTGAATAAATTAATTAATTTTATTTATTTAATTCATTCAATTTTTTTTTTTTTTTTTTTGTTTTTTTTTTTGTTTAATAAATTTTACTTATTTTATTTATTTTACAGAAACATACAGACAACAATGATAAAATGACTAAATAAAGCTAAGGTTTTAAAATATATACCATTAATCGTTTTGTCGAGATGTTGATTAAAATTTATGTTTATGTAGTGAAATTTAGTTTGGTATTTTTTTACAAAATATGTGCTGATGGAAAACATTTCATTATTTATTTATTAATTTTACAAAAACAAACAGTCAAAAGTGATATAATAACATAAACAAATACGGTTTAGAGACAGACCAGCGAAGTTTCTAAAAAAAATACATAAATACTAAATTAGGGTACAACTAAAGGGTGTGTTGGTACGTGTTTGTATGAGAGTCAGTGTATAGATGTGTTTGTGTGTATTTGTGTGAGAGTAAGTGTTTAACGGTGCTATTCTAAACCGCTCTCGCGGCCGTAGAAAACATTTTTATCTCGTGAATTACTTACAAAATACGCTATATTAAAGTGTTTTCTTCGGCCACGAGAGTGATTCAGAAAAGCACCGCTGGTGTGTGTAAGCGTTACGAAGGTTTTACAATGCTCATCTTAAATCTCTCAAATTTCATCATCAAATCTTTACGTTGACCATAAATATTATTTCGGTAGAATTTGAGAGTAGAGACTTTCAACTCTATAATCGAGACATCGAAATCCGGAGTTTATGAAAGGGCTTATTTATTTGGTGGAAAATAACAACATAGTTCAATTGGTGATATCTAAGTTGTTTACGTCTCGTTCTACCTGGAATTCCAATACTGATACACGTTTATTTTCAGCAAAACAAATATGATCATTAAATTTACTAGCACAGTTTTTACGTCCCCAGATATAATATTTTTGTCAGTCATAGAACGCAATCATTTAAAAAATATATTTGCTATCTTTTGTAAACCAACGTTTTGACATCCCGCTAATTGTTTTTGTATTCAAACATGTTTCTCTCTTTTATAATACCCATGATATATTTTGATATAACTTTTTTCTTGAGAAGCACGTTTATTTTACCGACAAGAAAATATGTTTCTTGTTCGTCTTTGTTATTGTGTCATGGCGTCGAACAATGTCGCGAGGCAATCAACTACTGTTCCGTTGGTTCTTAAACTCCAAAATGGAAAAGAAACTACATTTGTCCTATGACATTCATTTTTATTCGCCATCTTTTGTGACTGAAATCACTTTATTAAGGATATTTTTTATTAAATTATGTCGACATTATCGATTGGAACTTTCATATTGTTATACATAAATTGCTAAATCTAAATTGCGTTTACAAAGGATCTTTTGTGTTAAAATATCACTCCCCTTTTGGTTCTGATACAAATATTTTAATTTTATTTACAAATCATATATAAATATAGTATATATTAATAAAATTCCCAGGAGTTTCCAGGGCAACTCGATTCGGGACTCAAATATTAAAAAAAACACACACACTGAAAACAACAGAGCAACAAAGCAAGTTTTACACCTTTCAAACTAAATAAATAAGTTATAAAACTTTTTTTAAACAAACAAAAAATGTAAAAACGCTTCCAAAATAGAAGAAGTAGTAGATCTAGAACAAAGGGATATAAGACGGGGGCCAATTGTCAAAATAAGGGATTTTGCACAGCTTACCATTATATTTGACTTTCGATAATAATGTTTTATAGTAAATATGTGTATGGGAAATAAAATAAAATATTTTTTCATATCATATTCAAATAAGCACATACAATATTTGCTTAATGTAACGTGTAACATAAGGTTTATAAACATTCAATACACAGATTCAATGTATAAAAAAATGTAGGTAGGTGAAGTGTAAAAAGTTATGTCATGTTGACTTTTGAGAATTCATCATCCTTTTATCTTTTAAATCTGGATAAAAAACAAGGCATTTATCGATTCGATGATTGGTGATATCATGGTTTTGTGTTTAACTAGAAACTCATAAAATAACAGTCAAATAATATGCACAGCACATACTCAATCTATGAAAAATGTTTAAGTAACTTTGACCGCAATTTTATTAAATTTAAAGAATTAATTTATCATAATATTTTTAGAATTTAACTATGAAATGCGTGATCACATGCAATTTTTATAATTAAAAATAATAATCGTATCGTACTACTAACATACTTTACTTACCTCAAAGATTAAACTGTTAATTTTCATACAACAAAATTTTAAGCAGAATTTCCTTGAGAATGCTTCAATTATTTTTTGTGAATTAATTTACATTCGAAGTATTTTTTTTAAAGAAAACGCTTAATTTTTTTCCTCAGCAAAAAGTTTGCTCGATCATTAAAAAGATCCTTTAAAATAGAAGCCTACTTGAGTTTCAGGATAAAGTTGTATCTTCTGTTTCAGTTTCTGTTACCTGTATAAATACAAGTGACGAGTTGTGGGGGAGTTGATAAAATCATTTTCACGACTTCTTTTTGGTACTGTTTGTTAAGTTTCTAATGATCTGGTGTGTAATATATAACAAAAGTTAGAATTAAAAGCAGCAAGAAACCTCAATAGTTTAAGAGTTTGAATGGGCACCATTACCAAATTTAATGTATTAAGTTACTCGGGAAGCGAAAGTATTCGGAGGTTTTTGTTATAAAGTTGATATTTTATACCAGTTACGAAGCATGTAACATCTTTTGTTGAACGTCCCAAGTTGAAGAAAATCGCGAG
Organism: Micrasema longulum; assembly: GCF_059751315.1. Classification (NCBI taxonomy): domain Eukaryota; kingdom Metazoa; phylum Arthropoda; class Insecta; order Trichoptera; family Brachycentridae; genus Micrasema; species Micrasema longulum. Next base: position 382,113 of record NW_028277583.1, on the reverse strand, counting down.
CAAATATTATTTTATTTTCAATACTAAACAACTCTGGAACCGCTGTTTTTATAAGGAATATTGTACGACATATTGAAATGAATTAAATTAGTCGAAACAATTAAATTCATTGGACCATTTTTTTTTTCTCACAACGTTTTAAACTGTTGTTGTCCAGGAACACATGTGGTGATGGGTGCACGAATTCAGAAAATGACCTCTTGTGTTTAAATATAAGTACGGCAGATTTTTTGTACTATTAACTCTTAAAAGACTGTGCTATTAAATTCATTAATACTCGGTGATGCAACATCGTGTTAATACCACAAGCAAAAGACAGACAAATATGAAGTTCAGGCATTAAAAAAAAACAAAGACAAACTGTAAAATATTATTCTTTTCCACAATTTATAAACATTTTAATATAATTTAGGCCAAAACAATGTGTTGAGTTTGTCAAAATTTTTGTAGACAAGGACTGGATTCAACCTCCTAGGCAGCTGCTCATAATAACAAATTACAACATACATTAAAATCATTTTCCAGAGGGAATATGGAAGTCTAGGCATTCACAGGGCTAATGACCTGGCATTGGCTGGTTTAAATGGCCACTTTTCACAAAAACCTCAACAGATGGAAGAGTCGAAGGAACATAGATGTTCAAATATGAGCGGAATGGTGAATATTACACAGTGTGTAAAGTGGCCACTTAAAACAGACAAACACAAGGTCATTTATTTAGACCTAAAAGCAAAATACATTGGAAATCATAAATACACCCGATCATATAACTAGCGTGCACTCTCGCCTACTGCGGATAACCGAATGATTGAACGAATTGTTTCTATTTATTTATTTTTATACATAAGTTTATTGTTCATTATTTGAGACATAAGTCCCAACTCCATGGGACTAAAAATCCTGTGTTGAGATGGGACTAGCAATTAATTGACACAAACACATGAGTGTCTCACTACAAATATAGGATCAGAAACATAAAAAATATTTTTTTTTAAATACATATATGTATGGCACATCAATATGGTAAACAATAACAGAGTTTCCTACTCAAATCCCTCACACTAAGGAAAAACCAGTCCTTAACTAATTTCTTATAAGTATTTTTTGTCCTTGAGAGCTTAATACGCTCTTCCAAAATATTGAACACTCTAGGTGCGATAAATGAGAGATGCTTCTGAACAAAAGTCGTACGGGTTTTGGGTATGACATAATCCATGCTCTGGGAAAACCTTGTACGAACATTTTTCTGAGACCTCTCCTTATTGTTCGACCAGAAGTGTGGAAGTGCTTCTTTTAGGTACAGGTGTCTCATATCCAGCACTTTCATGTTTTGGAACAACTTTTCTCACGGGTATGTTGGAGGGCGCCGGAATATTATAATCAATAATAATTTCTGTGAAATTACGAGAGGCTTTAAAATAGATGCCGCACAACCCCCGCAGCCAGCTATTCCATAGGTTGCAGTGGATTGAAACAAAGCAAAATACATACTTATGAGAGTGCCAATATTTAGAATGTCTCTGAGAGAGCAGAATATATGGCACAGCTTTCTCAACCTAGAGTTTAGTGACTGGAACTGAGCCTCCCATCGCAAATTCCTATCAATGATAATACCAAGGTATTTTATGGAATCTACCCGATGCAGAAGTTGGGATGTTTTATCACAGTAAATTCCTAGATTAAGTAGAAGTGAACTATTATTTATACAAAATGTCGGATATTTCGTTTTACCGGTATTTAGTGTAAGAGAATTATCATCTAGCCATTGTTTAACAATATTGTTTTTGTATCTTTCACACAAACACTGGCCACAGATCAGGGTCTCATTCTTTTTGGCATAAGTTCGATTCTCGTTTATCTTGTCCCCTAAAATGGTATCTACCCTTAGACAAAATCGAAACTTGTACACTTCTTCTGAAAATGGGTTTCGTTATAAAAAAAAATATTATGTTTTCTCATATTAAACGCTTTCAAGAATGGAGAAAGTAAAAGTTCTAGAACTAACGGAAATAAGGTCCATGTGCGTTCACACGAGGACAATCCTGCGGTGATGGGGGTAATCATTGTTTGGCGGAAATAGGCTGCCCGTATATCTCTGTGACAATGTTTTCGCACAATGTTCTGCCCTATAAATTGCCATTTACATGTAAACAATACGTCGGGTCTGAACAGAACAATATTGTATTATCCACATTAAAACGATACTTAAGGATTGTTAGGACAGCACTGCACCGCATTTCCGCTTCGCCACCACTGATTTTGAAAGTTTTCGCTGTGAACGCTGCAAAACAATAGGTAATTAATATATGTACTGAAACCGCACCGCACTGAAACGTTTGCGTTTTTTGGTCCCCACATCAGCCACCCTTTATATTAACCGTTTATATCCCGCCATGCCACACGGCTATAAAAAAATTCCCCCCCCCCGCAACCAGTCATACTTTCGAATACCATTCTGCGTCTTCGGTACCTTAATTTGTGATAACCGCACCGCACCTGCCGCTGCCTGAAGACCACATTTCTGAAAATATTGAGCTGATTCCGAAAGGAAACGAGACTCTGTAACTCAAGGACAGTTTGTGTTTATTGCATATGAGTCTCTTGCCGGAATATTTATTTTGGACAACCTGTGGAAAATATTAGCGTTGCTCATATTTTTAATTTAAATTATAGTGGAATATATATACGTATGGATGTAATCATTAAAAAATAATACTATATTATCATTAAAAAAAAAAAACAATTACAAAAGTAAAACTTTCAAAAATATATAACAAATTTTGAAAATTAGAAACAAAGATAAAAAAATATCAAACTTAATGAATAAAATAAAAAAAATGTAAAATAAAAAAAAATTGGCAAGTTTTGTAGCAATCTCAGTTACTAAAATTAAGTTTAAATGAGAATTACAGACCTAAAAAATATATAAAAATAAAAGAATGAAAAACAAAAATCGATTCCTGAAAGCAGAATCAAATTAAGTATTTCTTAGGACCTCTTCAAGTTTACTTTTTCCTATAATTACAAGTGGATAATAAATTATTTTTCAAAATTAACATTTACAAACATTATTTGCTTAATATTTAAAAGATTAAAGTAATGGTCAAATATCTCTGTAAATGTAATTAAATATTTAAATAAAGCCACTGACAAATATTCTATGTTTACCGATTTCAAGACATACCCGCCCCTTGGTCACAACAATAATTACACTGACGCGCAACAGAACATACCTTACTAGAAGCTAGATAGTTTATCAAGATCAATAGATATTTTAACAGAGATAAAAAACTTGAAAAGAAGAAAGAATTATGAATATCTTATGACCAGAATAATATATATGAGAGTGTAGTGGTCACTTAAACCAGCCAACTGCGGGTCACTACTACTACTACCATTACTCCATTTCACCTTGAAGGTAGGCAAACCTCTTTTTATCCTCATAAACCGCCACACACGTCTGTCTTCACATAGCTTCTTCCACATTCATACATCTTTTCATACATGCCCTTCGGTTGTGTCTGCTTTTGACGCGACCAGACTTAAGATTTTGGTTTACCTAATCATGCCAAGTCTTCCTTGGTCATTTTAGTCCTACTTTACCGTTGATTTTCGACATTTATTCTCTAGATTTCGCTGATGTTTCCATGACTGATTTAAGCTTTGAGCAACTCGATAAACTTGAACGACTTCAGAATACATGCATAAGGTACATTTTTGGTCTAATGAAATTTGACCACATTTCTGATTGTTGTAGGCAACTGAAATGGCTCAAAATTAGACAGCGGAGAGACTATCACTCCCTCTCACTTCTGTTCAATGTACTTCATAGTCCTAACGCTCCTATATACCTGCGTGAAAAATTTCAACGCTTATCAGTTCATGGTTTACCTCTTCGTTCTAATTCTTAAGGCACTCAAGAGAGTATTAAGAAATACCCATCCACAATTCCTCTTTCTTCTCTAACTCATATAGTGTCCATACGGCTCGACTGTGGAATCATCTCCCATCCACTATCAAAGATGTTACTACATTATCTCTGTTTAAATCACGTCTGAAAAAACATCTCTTTTATCTTCCTTAATCTCTCCTCCTTCCCTTTTTCCTCTTTCCTCTTTTATCCTTTTTCCCATTGAGTAATAGTTTTGATTTAAAGTTATTTATAAACAAATACGTTTATTTATGTTTTTATATATTTTGAGCTTTTTAATCTTTTTTTTTCTATTGAATATGTTCTGTAACTTGAATTATAAAAATAAAACTAGTTAGATGATAATAACGTTGTTTTTTTGTTTTAGTTTCAATACAATGAATGTCATCACTTTATACCATACAGTTCTTATTTTTTAAAGGAATAACCCGCTAAGCCTTTATCAAGAGGCTTGTCAGCAGACAGGAAAGAGGGGATCTGGAAGGAGGTAATGAATCATATTCTTCAAAACCCAGACCAACGAGAAAAAATCTATCTTGGATTTTGTTTGTGGCAATTGGTGGTAATCGAACCTGTGGCGCCTGTTTCACAGTTGGCCGTCTAACCAACTGCGCCACGCCTGTCAAAATAATGGATAAAACTGAGAAGTTAATTTAATGTGTTAAGATTAACATTCAAATATAAAGGATGTATGTTTTATTTTCATGAAACAATATTTTGATTTTGTTCAAATTTTTGTTGACGAGAAATGGATTCAACTCCCCGGAGAGCTGTTAATATTAACATATCACAACAAAGATGAAGAACATTTTAGAAAAGGTAATTTAGAAGTCTAGGCATCTACAGGGCTTATGACCTGTCATAGGCTGGTTTAAATAGCCACTTTACACACAATGTAGCATTCACCATTCTGCCCATATTTAAACATCCATATCCCTTAATTTTTTTCATCTGTAGATGTTTGTGAAGTTAAAGAGCTGAAACCTTTGTTTATGCGGGTGAGGTTTGTGTAATTGAATTATTTCATTTACATACTAGGCAACGCCTGAAATTTTTATTTTTTCAATTTCCATACTTTTTCATTGACCAAGTGGACTTACCAACAATATTGAGCATAGTATGTGGGTGAAATCATTTAATCACACGAATCTCACCCGCATAAATAAAGGTTTTAGCGCTTTATCTTCACAAACATCACCATAGTTGTTGCACATTAATATAAAACCAACAAGACACGATATAAAAATATGTTATCTCACAGGATAAATAGTTTAAAAAAGAGGGAGAGGATGAGGAGAGGGGCGTGAGTTTCATTGGTGTAGGATAACCATTAAAATGAAACATCGTATAATAGGCTATACTGAAAGAGAGACGGGTACGTCTAGAAACCGGTTAACATAGAAAAGTCTGTTAGTGGTTTTATACAAATATTTAAAAATATTTCGTATTGTTCGACTACAAAGTAAATAATATTATTAACTACGAGTATCAACAAAGTTCTTAATTTATGTATTGTATATAAGATCGAACATCTGGGTATTCACGGAGATCTTTTGCGATGGTTTACTTCTTATTTGACAAATCGCTGTCTATTTGTCGTAATAGGTGGCTTCTGTTCAAACTTTTCTTCTATACCATCAGGAGTGCTCCAAGGTTCACACCTCGGGCCACTCCTTTTCAATGTCTATATTTATGATATCGGTCAATGTTTCAAGTTCACGCAGTTCAGTCTTTTTGCCAATGGTATGAAAGTATACTTACCGATTAATAATGATCAAGACAGTATAAATCTTCAAAAAAACCTTAATAGATTAAACGTATATTGCATTAAAAACAAATTATTCTCCCTTTTATTTAATATTTATTTTAAAAATATTTATTTTTATAAATAATAAATAAATTATTATTTATTTATTTTGTTCATTAACGCCCAAAAGACATTTACAAAAAATAAAAATGAAATACATGCTAACATACTAAATAATAAACACAGAATATACAGAAAAAAATGTGAAATTAGTTAAAAAGGATATGATACAAATTTTTACAAAGTAAAAAAAAAAAAAACAATAATAACAAAGGTATGCAAGAAAAAACAGTAAGCATATAAACAAAAAATGCAAATATATAAGCTTATGAAATAAATTCTGTAAAGCAAACAATAAATAAAGTGTTACGGTAAGCAAGAAAGACATTTTTAAGTTTAATTAATAAACAAGCAAGCATATATTATCACGAAAAAATAAGAAAAAAAATGTATCTATGAGATGCGTATTTGCCAATACTACAATGCAATTTGATATAATAGTAAAAAAATAAAAAACAAGTATAAGGTAATAAAAATAAACAAGTAAGTATTTTTTTTTAATTTATGAAATTTAATTGTCAATAATAGTTTGACGAGCAGCTACAAATATACTTCATATTGTGGACTTATAAGATGGTAAAGAATTGGACAGAATGTCTGCAGCCGTTCCATAAGTGTTACCTAACCTATGCAGTCTCGGTATCAATGAATTGTTTTGTTGGTTGGAAGAAGTACTGGGGCAATGAAACAATAAAGTACTCCTAATGTTGACAGCAGGTACTCTAAAATTAATCAATTAAAGTATTTTTGGTGCGTCAAAAAGAGAGTTTACAATTTTATACAGAACAATGAGATTATTAATAGTTCTTTCAGAAAATGTTGTTAGGTTAAGCAGTGTTAATAAATAGTCATAATTCACATTTTGTATTGGAATGTTTAGTTTGTAGTTTATATATCGTAGAAATTTATGTTGAATGTTTTTTGTATTATAAACATGAACATTATAGCAGGGTGACCATATTGATGAATTAAAATCTAAATTACTTCTTACAAGAGAACAGTATAATATTTTCAATGATCGGATGGACTTGAAATTTTGTGTATTTATCAAAATTAAGCCCAACATTTTAAATGCCTTGTTTGAAATTTCATTGACATGATATACAAAAGACAATTTTTCATCATTATAATAAATGATAAATATTAAACAATGAATCTATTTTAAGAAAAGCTCAAAATTGCGAATTATATATTTTTGTTTGATGTTGGTATCGTTTCCTTCAGCAACATCAAAATGGAGATTCTTTACACTTACCAAACCTATCACTTCCCACTTTTAATTACGGTCTTTTGACTCGCAAGTTCCACAGTAATGATGTAACCCAAAGTTTGTTACTGTAACCAGCCCCGTTTATTTAATACTCGGGTCAGGGGTTTCAAAGGCAAAGTTATTTAAATATTTACACTTGTAGAAAGTAACATACAGGGTCAAATTTGTACCAAGAATACTAATGAAATGTCCGACAATTCTCGATTAACATAGTTTCAAAGTAAACTTTGTACGAAAACAACAAAATACACAGATCAAAAGCTTGTAGAAATGATCAATAGTTAGATTTATAGTAATTATTTATTATATTATACCGTCATCTTCAGTGGTAAAAAAAAAACGAGCAACAACATCAGAGAGAAAAATATAAAAAAAACTGTTTCTAAGTTAACAGTCCAAAAAAGTGGTATTTTCATCGCGTCATAGTACTACTATTGATTAATTCAGCTGTGTTAGGATTTTGTGTGATTTTATTCGTTTTATAATTTATAATCAAATGAAATTATATCTCCGAATACCTTCAAATTATTTGTTTTCTAGTGTAGTTATTTGTTGAATTACCTTATAAAATAATATAAATAAACTAAAATGTTTTGAGTATGTCCAAATGCTTGCAGACTGGCTAGGTTTTCTCCCAAAAGAGTTGTTCATATTTAAATTTGTTGCAACAGAGAGGGAAAACATTTTTGTGAAAGCAATATGGGAGAAAACATTGTTAAGTCAACGACTTGGTAAAAGAAGAAGTATAAAAAATTGGAAAATCGTTTTCAGGCGTTGCCTAGTAGGTGAATCGGTTCAGCCACATGATAAAGGTTTCAGCTCTTTTACTTCACAAAAGTCAACAGATGGAAGAGTTGAGAAAATTTGGATGTTCAAACATAGGCAGAATAATGAATGTTACACAGTGTGTAAACTGGCCACTTAAACCAGCCAATGATAGGTCATAAGCCTCGTTAATGCCTAGACTCCTATATTCCTTTCTCAAAAATATTTTTCCTTTCTTTTGCAACAAATTAAAATAAATAAACTAAAGTATGTTTTTAATAAATATTATTTAATATTAGTTTTAAATCACTTACAGACTTTTCTATTTCCACCGGTTTCGAGATGTAACCGTCTCTTCGTCAGGACATTAATTAAACCTTTAATTAGTGTCAGACGCTTAGACGCTGAAGTCTTTGTGGGCATTTTTTCCCATTTATGTTATAGCCTTATTTTAATTGTATTTTTTGAAAGTGTATTTTTGTAATTATATTTCTATGTAAATAATATAAATATCGAAAAATAAACAAATAAAAAAGAAAATAAAACATGCAAAACCCTCTATTCATGTTGTTTTAATGTTGGTTTATAATAAAAAGGTTCATTTTATTTTATTTTATGTTGGTTTAAATGGGGTTTTGACGAAGAGACGGGTACGTCTCAAAACCGGTAGACATAGAACAGTTGGTTAGTGGTTATCTACAAATATTCAATAACATTTAGTAAAATGTTTTACCACAAAGTTAATGCTTTGAATTTTCATAATAAGTTCTAACTGGTTTTTTTTTTTATTCGACGGTTTTTTTTTTAAATCGAAACATTTTATTTTATTTATTGGGAATATCAACAGTATGATTCATTTTATAAAATATAACAAATAAAATATACAGAGAATAAAACCAATGACAGATATCCACAGAAATACTTGAAATACTCGTACAATACATGTTAGTGTGTTAGGGTGAGTGTAAGTGTGTGGGAGGGTGGACATTGGACATGTGTGTGTATTTTATTGCACAAGTGAAACAATGAAATATTGCAGTTTATCAACTTTTGAACTCTACCTTTGCACAACGAGGTGGACTTTCCTCAATTTCCATATTCAGAATTTTTACCTGAGAACTGCCATAGAATCAAAAAATTGTGTCCAAGGTTCTGGTTCTGTTTCACCCACATAACTGTTTTCTTCATCTGCCTAGACGCAGAGAGGTCAAATAATAAAATTTAAAAAATAATAACAAATTGAACTTTAATTTATTTATTTTCTTTGCAATAAATAGTTTAGTGAAATGTAACACAAATTTTACATGAAATAATTAAAAATTTAACAAAAATCATTTTTTATTGATTCTCAAACACAGTTTTGACCACTGACGTACAATAACATATAGACACGTTATTGTCTTACCAACTGCATCTTAAATTTAACAAACATAACATTGCCCTTAGTGATTCGAAATACGATAGCAAATCACAATACACTTGAACGCATTCGTGTTAGAAAGACACTGGTTGTGAATTATTTATATACTTTAAACATTTTATAAAAAGTATATCAACGGTATTACAAACTGTTTACTTATTCAAAAAATCGATTGTACTTACGAATAAAACGACATATATTATCTGTTCTGCTTTTTAAAGATGCGGTGAAAATTATAGCATTTTTTCATCACACATGACATTTTTTTTCTGCGTATCGTCATGTTTTATGACTATGAGGACCAGTTCAAAATTAAAATTTCAATTTTTTCGCACTTGTAACATGTCTATTTATTTATACGTCAATAGTTTTTATGCAAGGAAAAATTTGATTTTTTTTCTCTCTCATTTTAAGTCCATATAAAAATCTTAACATTTCTTACAACTAAAATTCGATACTGTATATCAGGCCTTTATATTAATTGTTACAATTTATGCTTGTTAATATTTTTCGATAAACAAATAATTTATAAACTTATGTTTTACCTTTGTTTTTTGTTGAGAAAATATGAATTAATCCTAAGTTAAAAAGTTATTAAAAAAAAATATTTCTTAATGATACTTACCTTTAGTAAATTATAAAATAAATTATAAATAAAAGCGTAAAATAAACGTTAAAAAGTCAAATATCTTATTAAGTCATATCGAGTAAATATTTTACATCAAATCAACATCAACTTTTTTATTTATAAATATTAATTTACGTTAAATCATTTTTGATTTAATGAAACATTAATGTCTAAATTCACATTTAATATTTTGATACGTTTGTAGGCAATGTAATACATGGTTAATATAGTTTAAGCATTGTTATTACCACATTTTATTACAAGTTTCTCTTATTTGAGTATAATTATGTGCAAAACAATACAGATTAAAGCTGTTGTATGAACGGAAATATTTTAAAAATTTAAACCAGAAGTAATTTGATCAAAATTTAGGTAAAATAACATAGAACGTAACAGGCATTAATTATTTCTTTAGTCAAAAGAAATTCGTTTTCCTTTGATCATTTATTGCAAAAAATACTGAACTTAGTAAGTAAGGAATTTATTTTCCATGTAAAATTTATATTTGAGGTATTTAAATTGTTTGAGTAAAATTTCAAAATTACTTTAGTTTAAACTTGGGCTCATTTTTATATTTCCGTCCATACATTTCAGATTTTTATCAATAAAATAACTCACTAAAATGTCTTCGTTAATTTTTTTCAATTTACAATTCACTAACTAACTTAATATTTTAATCACAATTAAGTTTACTAAATATCTATCAAAATAATGCTTAACTTCCTAATTATAATGATTTGACAATAAGGTAATAAACTACGAACAATTCTGTTTTACATTTATCAATTTTACATGAAGTTATATAATGAATATTTCAATAAGGTCAAAACAATTTAAATGTATACATTTATTTGAATTGACTGCAGAGATATTCATTTAAATCCTTTTAACGAATCGATTTTTTAATTTAAAATTTGATTTATTCTAATTATATCTAATATTTTATATAAAATCATGTCTTATTAAAATCGTGTATTAAATTTAAATATCTAGTTTTCAAGAACATCAACTAATCTAACGATAAAAGCAATTTATGTACATAAAATATTAAAATGTTACAACATAATAACGATAGTTAGTTACATTTGATGCAATTAATTAATTAAAATATTTTTTAAAAACTATATTACTAAAAGACAAGTAGATAAAAAAGATATTTGAAACTTTAAAATTATATATCATAATCTTTAAGGGGTGTAAAAATTACGAAAACAAAATAAAAAATCCAATTTAAGTGACGTTTTTTATCATTCTTCTGCCTGCAACTGCATTGGCCATCTGAAAATAAAGAAACAAGTATTAGTTTTACAAATTATGACTTTTACATTATGTTCAACATATTTTAACATTAATGAAACGTTTGAACCTCGTTCAAAATAAACAAAAATAGCCTTATTTCCGACGTTGAAATTTGTATTCCGATAGCATATTTTTAGAACAAGAAAATATTGAATCTGAAACCCGTCTGAACAAATCCAACACACACTGTATCACCCAAGAAACATATTGAAGAAAAACAAAACTTGATTCTTATTTTTTAGTAGTGAATTTATATTTTACTGGTTGAATGGAACAAAAAATAAAATATTGGGGTAGATAACAATAACACAAAAAAAGAAGACAGCTGCTGGTAGACGGTAGACTTTTTTTTTTTTTTGCCTTGCTTGCTTATTGCCAAATGGCTTCCAACCAACTAATAAAATAAATGTTTTTTTTTTTATAATTCAAGTAACAAAACTTATTCGTTAGAAAATATAAGTATATAAAAATAAAAATAGATGCATTTGTGTATAAATTATACTAAATCAATACCATATTCTAATAGGAATAAGAAAAAAGTCTAAACAGGAAAAGAGAGATTAAGAAAGAGATAGAAAATGTTTCTTCAGACGTGATTCAAACGGATATACTGTAGTAACATCTTTGATAGTGGATGGGAGATGATTCCACAGTCCAGCCGCATGGACACTATATGAGAGTTGAAGAAAGAGGAATTGTGGATGGGTATTAAGAGAGTGCTTTGAGAATCAGAACAAAGGTAAACCATGAACTGAAAGGTGTTGAAAATTTTCACGGAGGTATATAGGAGCATTAGGACTATGAAGTTTATTAAACAGAAGAGAGAGGGAGTGATAGTCTCTCCGCTGTCTAATTTTGAGCCATCAGAAATGTGGTGATATTTCTTAAGACCAAAAATTTACCTTGTCCATGTAAATTGTCCAAAAAAAATCTGAAGTTTTTCAAGTTTATCGAGTTGCTCACAGCTTAAATCAGTCATGAAAACATCAGCGTAATCTAACATGGGTAGTAGTAATCCTTGTACGAGAGTGAATTTAGTAAAACAAAAAGAACGATATGTCAAAACAATTTGGTTTTAAATTAAAATTTATAATAATTAGTGTTGCGGAAAAACCAACCAAAGGCATTTAATTTTAATGAAAATTTGACGTATCTCTGTTATTTTGGTGAAATAATCCTTCGGGATTATTGATGACAGGTTTTATAATACAAATTTATCATACCAAATTGATCGCGAAAATAATCCGTTTACGTTTGATGAACGAAAAACATCACGTTTTGTATGGAAATTATAACGCACACTAAAGCGGGATGTACAGTTTGTACAGCACTGACGGCAACGGCTCATCGGTCGTGAGTCGTGAGGCGCGGGAGCGGGCAGTTTGTACCCCGCCAGTTCCTCTTACCGCGCATGTCATGAACGTGGACCCCGACAGTACCTTATCCCCCCGGACACAGAACTCGAATTCACATTTTACGAAAATTCTGAAGAGAAAATGGTTACAGAAATATTTTAATATTTATTCCTTGATGAACTGTAAAAACGCATGTACCGTGTAAGACTTCGTGCCTTGATGCTTAAAATCCTCTGACTATCAAATCAAATCGTCGAAAGGGTCAAGGTCAACTTGGGTGTCTATGTCACAGAAAATAGCAGCTTTCAAAATAACTGGGAGTTCAGCTAGGAGTAGCAGCTGCCATACTTAACAGTATAAAGGCTATTTGGAGATTGGGTCTTTACTCAAAAAAAAACAAATGCCGCCTATATAACGCCTGCATAACGCTAATTATCCTCTGCGGGTGCAAATAGAGGCACGTCTTCAGGGGACAAAGCAGCAGAATACTTAGTTTTGAGAATAGGTGTCTCAGAGGGTGTGCGGTGGTTTGACTTTGTAAAAAATAATATACAAAGAGAACGGACGCAGCAAACTCCGTTGACAACTGTCACCAAGCGCAGGCAATACGGTTGGCTGGGCCATATACTACGGAAGCCTCCTGTGAACCTTAACCACGCTTGCCTAATTTACAAGGCACCAGGTTCTCGAACGTGTGCTGCATCATAAACTTTGTTTCCACCAACCACCAGTGTTGAGCTCCAGATTGGTGCCTTACCTCGTGTTCGTGCCTCTCGCAAGTGACCAGTCGGACCACAGCAATGCCATCAAGAACAAAGATAAGGTTAGTGGCTTCCATTCCTAATCCATCTCATTTGTTGGCTTGTGACCGATTGACACTGCATACCGCATATCGAGGGTACTCACTTATTTTTTATGAAAATGAAATACAGTCCACTCCGCTAATTGTAGAAACCCTAGGGCTTCGCTTCCGGCTATTTCTCGCCCGCAACCGTCTAAGAACTCGTTTTCCCATTAATATTTCTTATTTCGTTATGTATTGTTAATCATGTTAAATAAAGGTTTACAAATAAATAAAAAAATGTGTTTGAAAACAATTTTTCTGTCACTCCCTTGCTGATGATTCTCATATTTTACGGAAATAAGATAACTGCACGTCGGAATTACGTAAAATATGGGCATTTGATCCTTTCATTTCCTTCAGAAAAAACGTTAAGTAAAATAAATAAATTCATGCTGACCTCTTTTATATTCTTTTGTATTCAAATATTTTTTTATTGTGTATAACGAATTTTATTAAACGAGGTTTTCCTATTCAAATGGTAATTTTGACTTTATTGGAGACCTTTTCTATTGAAGGGTCTCAACTGGTTTTTTACATTCTAAGAATATAATATGTACGTTAAATTATCGCAATGAATAATAAAAAAGTATTTTTTTCTGTAAATGATAAGAAATACAATTCTATATCAACAATATTTTGAGTTTGTCAAAATTTTTGTAAACAAGGACTGGATTCAACTCCCTGGGGAGCTGTTTATATTAACATATTACAACAGAGATGAAGAACATTTAAGAAAAGGTAATATAGAAGTCTAGGCATCTACAGGGCTTATGACATGTCAATGGCTGGTTTAAGTGGCCACTTTACACACTGTGTAACATTCACCATTCTGCCTATATTTGAACATCTATATTCTTTCAATTCTTTCATCGGTTGCCTGCATAAATAAAGGTTTCAGCTCTTTAACTTCACAAACATCAACAGAGGAAAGAATTGAAGGAATATAGATGTTCAAATATAGGCAGAATGGTGAATGTTACACAGTGTGTAAAGTGGCCACTTAAACCAGCCATTGACAGGTCATAAGCCCTGTAGATGCCTAGACTTCTATATTACATTTTCTTAAATGTTCTTCATCTCTGTTGCAATATGTTAACAATTCTATATAACTAATACTGGCATATAATGTCTATGGTGTTCCAGAAAAATGGTTTTTTTTTGCTTTTATGATTTTTATTAATTATTCACTTTAATTTTACTATTTTTTTTATATCAAAATCTATTTCTTATTCTTTTATTTTCCATTCAGAATTGAACTGTTCATTTTTTTGTTTGTCTCTATTTGTAATATTATGGTATAAATATATTTATATATATATATTTATACCATAATATTTATAATGTATTCTAAATTTACCATAGGATACCCACGTACAGGCTATCTTTGCCTGTGTAGAATAAAAAATAAATAAAAAAAATAGAGGCATTTATGAAGATATAATACCTTAAATATAACAATAAATAATAATAATAATATGTATTCATTATCGAGTGGAAAAGAAAACATTTCTTAGCCCGATTGCAAATAAAACAATATTTTGAATTTGAACGCACATTCATCATAACTTTTTTTGGTATTTTTGGATATCTTTTATCATTTTTGTGTTTTATTGATTAAAGTATCACTTTTTTTATTTCTTCGATAAAATGCTGTATTATTTGCCTAAACAAACAGAGAATCAATTTCTCGTTAAATTTTGTAGTACCATTAGTATATTACGTAAGCATTTCTTGTATGAACATACAAACGGTTCTATTTGTAGATTAATTAAGATCACGGCACATAATCAATTCTACCCTTGTTATTATCAAGTCATTACTATTGTAATTTCACTAAAATACGTAGAGATAATATAATACTGTACTTAGCATTAAATGTTTAATATTGATATAATTACAATTCAGAATCAAGAATTCGTTGATTAAAGCTAGGTAAATGTTTAATGGTATTGTACTCATAACTGTTTTATTACAATGACGGAACAGTGTAAATTAATTTTTATTACAACTTTGAAATACGATTATAATTTACGCATGTGAATTTGGAGTGTTATATGGGGATGGAATCACAGAACAAATCATTTGAAGGAAGGGCGCAGAAAATCGTGCGCTTAAATTAATTGTGGTTAATACATGTTCGTTACAGGAGGCGAAATTAGCAGGTACAATAAAGTTTGACCATTATTATATCCGCCGAATTCTAATTCTTGGATGATTTCTACACATTTCATATCATCCAATAATGCAAACAAACTTAAAATACTGACGTATATATTCAAAACAATTCAACGTATAATTAATGTAAAAGAACTTACAAATATTTATTTTGCATTGTGTCATTCAATTTTGGAGTATGGAATAATCAAATGGAGTGGTGCAAGTGACACAGTTTTAAATAGTGTAATTGTTGCACAAAATTTCATAATTCAAATTATACTTAGAGTCCCGATACAGACATCTACTGAAGAAATATTCCACAAATCACAACTTATGACACCAAAGCAGTTATACGCTAAAACAATACTTGCTTACAGATTCAAAAACTGTTCTGACTCAAATGAAAGACATAAGCCCAACAATACAACACATACAAATGAGACAATCACTTGATCGTCAACACGAAGACAACTTAAACAAATACATACAAATGCTACTTTTGGACAAAGGAATTTTGAGTATTATGCAATAAAATCTATTACCTACTTCCACTGTATATTAAAACAATCAGAAATGAAAAAATGTTCAAAAAGGCTATAAAAATGGATAGTGGAGCTGGGTAGAAGTAAAGTGGACTGTCTCATTCGCCCAAACCAATAATAAATATATTGCTTCGCAAATGTATAGTTTGTGTCATTTTATTGTATGTTTTATAATATTAATAGTATAGGTATACATTAATTTCATATAAATTTAAATACGTAGGGTTAAAAACTTTTTGAACATTTTGTTAACTATCTTTGTATATTAAGTCTTCTTTGTTTATTCTTACATGTAAAATGTTTTTTTTTTATAAATATTTTTATGTGTCCTCGGCACGGGCAACCCAAGTGAGGTCACATCATTTTATTGTTAATCCTTGTTTATAATGGAAAAAAAAGAATAAATAAATAAATGTGCGTATGAATTGTGTTTAATTATTTATTTTGTTTGTATTACACCGTTCTTCTTCCTTTCGAAACTGGATCTAGTAATTATGGCTCTGGTTCCAATTTAGAACTAACAATGTATTCCTTCACTGTTAGGAGAATTAAAATAAAGTGAATGTGTTGACCATTGAGTTGACCATTGAGTATTTGATTAATCACAAATTGATAAAACTCAGTGAGGGATACAATAAAATCTTTTAAGGCTTCCACGATTTGTTATTTTAGCGGTTTGACTGTAAAGAAATATTAAATTTTAGCTTTATTAATTTAAAATTTTTAAAAGTTAATATGCAAAGCACTCAAAAAGCACACAAAAAGCACACAAAAAGACGTCGATGACGCATACACGTACCAAACAATTTTACCTGGAATATAGATCAACGACCAAAGAAGCAAGTCAGCATTTTATATTGAATACAATATATCATATTCAGTAAGAGCAATAGAATTGCACTTGGAGACGTGAAAACAAAGGAACGCGGCCTATCAAGAGACCATAGAGCATGGTAACGTCAGTCAAACCGACCAATTTAGCTCAATCTGTCTGTTTATCTATCATTGCCGTTATGCACGCGCTCCATAAAAAAAATGCAGAATCTTATTCGCCATGTAATAAATGCACCTTGGAAGGCCAATTTCGTTTCTTCTGCCAACAATCATCTAACTCCTACAAAAAATAAACAAATTACAACAGGGATGGAGAACATTTTAGAGAAGGGAAGTTGGAAGTCTAGGCATTTACAGCAGACTGCTGAATTCATCCTCTGGAGGAGGCCAATTCATGACATGGAAAGAGAGACGATGCTCGATGGCTTGGCGAGAGTAGTGAGGCGGACACGAAGTTCCGACTCATTTTGCAATCAAAATAATCAGTGGAAAAGAGGAGACACCCTTTGGAAAATCTAAGTGCGTATGGTTTTGGTTGTGCCATATTTTCAATCAAGATCTAAGTCAAATTATAATAACGAACTCACACGAGAAGTACTATCATACATAATCAATATAGTGCAGGCAATTGGTAAAATAAACCAAAGTAGGGAACAAAATGCCGAAGACTCCTCTAGTGGAACGGAAGGCCTGTTGACTACTGCCAACAGGCCGGCTTCTCTTGAAAAGTTTTAAGTGGTTTCCTCTCCACGTGAGCAAATTCTGAGAAGTTCCTGATTAGCCCACATTAATATATCCCTCCTGATCCCAATAGTTTCGATAATTTCAAAGATATTTAATTGCAGAAAAATCCACTTTTTTAAATATAAACTTTGGATAGTATAAGCAAGGTAAATAATAAAACAGCTCCCATATAAAAAAATATATAAAAAAGTCGAATTATCTTCATGGAAACAATGAAAGTATTGAATGCTAACTAGATGATATTGGTTAGTAAAAAAAATAATTAAAAGAAATTTTAACATAAATAAATCGCTAAATAAATATTACTGCTACTTCTTTATCTTATGTATCATATGTATTTGCCATATCATAACAATATAATATGTTTATCGTTATTTCGTAGAGTACCTAGTAACTGATATGATAGATTTGTTAACATACGATAGATAATAAATTAACATACACCTTGTTTACACATTAGCTTGGGAGTTAGTAATACTTTCATTACACCAATAAGCGAAACGTCTAGTATGTAATACAGTCATTAAATTTGTCCAAAAAATGTCAGCTGAAAATCAAAATTAAATTTTTATTTCAGGCAGAATTCGGATGTATTGATGGGTCACCACATTATGTGATTTATTAAAACATCCTTCGGTCTTCGTCATTTGAATGTAATTAATATTGGCAGAATACTTCAATGTTATGAAGAGCGCTTGGAGTATTCTAAAATTGAAAAGTTAAAAACTACCTTACATTCACGGAGATGACCGCTGTGCACGTGCAAACCACGAGCCCACTGCGTGATATCGCATGATTGGCCCATTTCACACCACGGCAAAAATCTACACGTGGATTGATATTTATTGTTTGACAAATATTTACTTATTAATATCCTGGAAAACGTAATAACCAGTGCACCATGAGACTGACTAATCTCCAGTCGATTTCTTTTTACATGATTTTTACCTGAGAGTACTCGCTAAAATTTAATAATGGTTTTTATTAATTATCATTCAAATATCTTTTGTTGGGTTTTACTTTATTATTTAAATCGGGTTGTGGTCCCGTGGCTAGTGTTGTGGACTCACGGATCAGAGGTCCGAGGTTCGAACCCCACTCTACTCCAACTTGATTTCCATTTTCTAATAGTGAGTTATTTACAACTCGTTGAAAATGGACACCAAAATTTAAATAATCAGCTAAATTATAAGAATGCTAATGCAGTCATTAACTATGGAATTTTATAAAAAAACAACAAACACAAATATTATCATATTTAAATAGTAACGAATCTAATAAATGTTAATTCACTATCATTTTACCGTGCCGTTTAAATTAAGATGATATGTGTGAAATATGCTTTTCTCCACCAGGTATCACGCGGCTGGCTTGTTTATTTGGAAATTTTTGTAAAAATGAACATATTTTAAGAGATAAATATTGCAGATATGATTTTCTTGTATAATATATTTCAGATAATGTCTGAGATCACCTGACACCTTTTACCTTCCATTTTTTAAAAACAATATAGCACATTTTAACCCTTTTGCAAGAATGTTAAGACTATAACATAAAATAAAAAATATAAAAAAATATTGACATTTAAAAAAAAAAATATGTCATGATAAAATAAATATTACTGTGAAAGTAAAAAATATTACTGTGTTTCTAAAATCAAATTAATCTTTATTTTTGTGCTTGTAAATTAATTTTAGTTTCTATAATTACTTTTTATATCTTCTGATTTTCTCTTTTCTTAGCCTTATTTTTTACTCAATCTTTTTTATAACTCAAATGGATTTAATCTAGCTACCCACTTATTTTACATAATATATGAAAGATGGTGGAGTTCTAGAATTGAGGATATATGTAAAGAATGATACTAATGCTTACTTAAAAATAGTGTGTATTTTATGTATCCACGTTAAACTTAAAAATATTTAAAATGAAGTTGAGTATTTTTTTTATAATACGTCTTAATTCGTTTGAAAGTAAAGTATTTAAGATCAGTTAATTATGATTTCAAATCAGTAATCTCTGCTAAAGAAAATTAAATTTGTGTAGGAGGTATTAAAAATAATGCAGTTATAGCTTGCCTAGCGCATACCGCACAACGCATCTGAAGGCATGAGTCTCATGTCTCTTGTCTCTTGGCAGTGCCCACATACACGGAAAAGTTGCCGAATGAGAAAAGCTGCCCAAATGAGCTCTCCGTAATCTGGTAGCCTTAGTATTTTCTTTTTAAATAATTTTTTTTTATTGATAAACCCTTACGGGTTACATACATTTAACAAAATATTTTTACTTTTTAAAAGTCACATTCTACTGTTAATAATAATTTATTTATTTTTTTGTATAGGTTGTCTGAGTCTTTTGTTTAGTTTTGTCTGGTAGTTTATTATATAATTTCAGTCCATAGTTTATTAGTCTTGATTGTCCTATTCTCGTTTTAAAAGGTTGTATATGATATTTTTATGATATTCTCGTATTGTGTTCATGTTTACTACAGTTTTTTTCACGTTTTAATTCTTTGTCTACAATTAAATCAGTGGCTAATTTATGAATAAATTTTAAGGATTCTCGTTTAAAGAGTTCAGATACATTTAATTGTTCACTTTGTTTAAAAAGTTTTTTAGTTGCTGTTAGAAAGGGTAGGTCATATACTAACTTTAATATTTTATTTTGCTGTCTGTGAAGTCTGTTTATGTCATTTTGATTAACTTTTCCCCATAGTAGTTGCATATAACATATTTTAGTTTTTACATAGGCAACATACATTTTTTTTCCTTTTTTGGAACAAAGTTTTTGATTAAAAAAAAAGACTCGATAAAGTCACCACTTTGCTAGTTAAATTGTTGATATGAATTGTCCATGTAAATTGTATGTCTATTGTTAGTCCAATCTTTGTGCTGAAAGAAGATAACCCAGAAGTAAATAGTATATACTTCATTGAATTGAAAAAAAGGGAATGTTTCACTAACTGGGATGAATTGATTTCACATAATCAATTCGCCAAAACTTATAAGGATATTTTTTTTAAACATTGTAAAATGAAATTTTTAAATAACTCAGTTAGAAAATGATAAAGCATACTAGCAGATTGCCAATAGTTTTTCTTTAAAAAGATAACTTTCTTTATTACTGCTTCATTCTTTATTATCATTTCTATATGCGCACCTAGTGGTGCATAAGGCACCGCAATGGCATTTCAATTATAGAGTAATTATGTTATTTTTGTTGCATTAAAGGTAAGGTGCAGTCTTACGTTAGAATTCAGTAGGTTCGAACCACCTTCAAAACTGATATTTTTCTTCCACCCTGCCAGGAATAAAATCCAGGACATCAAGAAAAGTAGTCGAACGCACCAACCACTACACAATTTGGTGGATTTATCTTCACTCGATTTATTTTTTCATGATTTTTACCTAAGAGCAGGCATCGTGTCAAAAACTCTCGTACGGGATTCCGGTTCTTTTTCACTCATAGGACTGTTTCTTCATTCGCCCGGTAGCAGACATCTTTTTAACTTAAACCTTTCAGAAACCGAAAGCCTTATGGTGAACACCTTCTACCTTAATTTAATTACTTTTATTCCGTTAGTCAACTTCATCCTGACTTATTTGTTGCGAATAAAATTCCGGTGTACCGCACCTTCTTACACAATACAGTTTATAGGAAAAACTTTGGGAAAACTAAGCTTCAAGGGCTAATTTAAATGTAAAACCCAAAATTACTTTTTCATCCCTTTAAACTTTTTTACGACTACACGACACTTGAATAGTAAGTTAACTTAACTTTTTGTCTGTTTTTTGAGCAAAACAATTTGAGATTTATCCCAACGCACGCTTTGTTACCTACGCGATAAATAAAAAAACAAATTAAAACAGTCACTTGAATAGTAAGCAAACTTAAATTTTTGTTTGTTTTTTGAGAAAAACAATTTGAGATTAATCCCAATGCACGCTTTTTTACCTACGCAATAAATAAGTTCTAAAAAAACTCCCATCAATTATCATAAAACAGACAAGACTAATATTAGATTACTCAGAGTCTTGAAATAATAATGTTCAATATATGTTGTTATAACATTTAAATAAAATTTTAGATTAAAACCCCCCAAAGATTATTATCATTTATTAATTAAGTTTTTTTTATTTCATGTTTTACATAACACATTTTTATTCAATTTATTTTTTAGACAAAATAAGTATATAATTTATACTCATGGTGTCTAAAAAAAAACATAAAATAATACATATTCATGCTTAAATCCCTACAGATAAATAAAAGTAATAAATATTTAATAATATATCATAGTTTATTAACAAAAATAACAATTAATTTATCTACTACATACACATTTAGGTAATAGATTTATCTGCATCATGTCTAGTCTGCCTAACTAGGTACAACCTGTTTTAAGGCAGACATTTTTATGCAAAAATAAACATAAACATTTTACCTAAACATCAATTTCTTATTAAAGAATGTATTTTAAGTAAATTTCGCGATTTTTCTCGACCTCAACCCAGAAACCATTTTGTTACAAATTTATTAAATTGAATCCGAGTCACGGTTTTGCAATGTTTAGGTAACATATTGAATATTTTGGGGCCCAGAAACCTGAAATTTCTTTGCCCGAATTCAGAGTTTGTGATAGACCCAATGACCCATCCTCTAGTTTGACTTCTGGTAGTGCGGAAGTGTTCCTTTTGGGATTTGGTAGAATAATTTGATTTCACAAACATTATTATTCTAAAAATATATAATTGCCTTATATCAAAGATCTCCAATTCCTCAAATAACTTAATACTGGGGTACCTGAAGGGCTTTTTTATAAATACATACATAAATGCATGTTATATATAACTGCAATAAAATCATGATTCACAACCCCTGCTTGCACTTGTATATTACATATAAATTTGTTTAGTCTCCCACCAGTCTGACGATGTCGGTCACGACGAAACCCGGTCACTGGTAAAAAATGTATAAAAAATCAAGTATTTTTATTGTTATAATTAAAATTCAGTTCCACAAAGAAATGTCAGTAGAAAAACTCAATATGTTTTCTTTTATTTGTCATCTTAGATATGATTTATTTTTTAAAAACTTTTTGGCTGTTTTTTTTTCATATTTTAATTTGTTTAGTTTTAACTATTCAACTATATTTCATATTATATATTACATAATCAATTGTTTACTGTTGTGATTATTTCTGTAAAATCTTTTTATTGTAAAAAGTTCTTTGAACCGTTGATTTATAAAATTAAATAAATATGGATGTTCAAATATGGGCAAAATGGTGAATGTTACACAGCGTGTAAAATGTCCCCTTAAACCAGCCAATGACATTTTATAAGCCCTGTAGATGCCTAGACTTCCGTAGTACCTTCTCTCAAATGTTCTTAATCTCTTTTGTAATATGTTAATAAAATTTATTGTAAATGCCTGACTAACTTTTAACCTCAAATAACTCAAAACTAGTAATTTCAACTTAAAAATTTTCCGCAGAACGCGCACGGTTTGTGTTTATATTCAGTGTTCGTTTTTGTATCCTTTCGTTTCGTTACTCGTCACTAGTGGCGTGGCGTGTCGATCGTTCTACGGTCGCGCGTCGTGTCGCGCGCGCGTCATTAGTTACTAAATCGTGCGAGTAGGCATTCACAAACTGTGAACTTTTAGAAAGTAATTCAATTCGCGAGTAAGTAGTCGCGTGCAAATTTGTGGGTATAATAACACGTCTAGAAGATCTTATCTCCTGTGAAATTACGACGCTTCGTTGGTGCATATGCGTGCAGTGTTGTTTGGTTAAAACGATTAGAAAATTATTAATAGCCGCTTTTGAGAGCCATACAGTGGCAATTATTTTGTCTGGAAAGTTTAATCTAAGAACCGAGAAATGCCACAAAATAATTTGTAAACAAAAAATCTTAATTTATTATCAAATGTTAAATAGTTATAAAAAATCCAAAATTTTGTAGTGGCTGAACTATAAATGTATCGCACAAAAAGCTTTAAAAAAAATTATCTTAAGAGTCCCAACCAGAACTAGCTCCCTCGGTACATTCGAAAATCTTAATGTAAAATCTATAAAACCACTTTATGTAAAAGCTCTGTTACGAAATGCCACAAAATAATTTGTAAACAAAAAATCTTAATTTATTACTAAAATGTTAAATACTCGTTGTTATAAAAAATCCAAAATTTTGTAGTGGCTGAACTATAAATGTATTGCACAAAAAGCTTTAATAAAAATTATCTTAAGAGTCCCAACCAGAACTAGTTCCCTCCGTACATTCGAAAATCTTAATGTAAAATCTATAAAACCGCTTTATGTAAAAGCTCTGTTACTATTCGCACAGAAACATTATTCTCTACCTTCTACAAATACAAGAGTTACTTGATACTCCACCCGGATGCTACAAAAAAAAAAAAATACAACCTTCGGTCAAAGAGGATTGGCCTAATATTTAGTTAAAGTGTACAATCTACTTCCATTATCCATAAGGACAATTAGTAAGTACTCACAATATAAAATTGCTATTAAGAAATGGATAGTGAAGGTGGGTTGCGCACGGATCGATGAGTGCATCACGCCAAATAGGTAAAATGTGTGTACTGTTTATGAAATTTGGTCTAATGGTCTTTATAAATTGATTATGTTTTTTATGATTATTTTAGTTTATATTGTTTATTATGTCATTGATTATTAGGTTAATTAGATTAATTACGTTTTTTAAAATTATTATTATGTTAACTTTGTTAAACAACTAATTTAAGGCATGTTTCACATTTTGTAAAATGTTTCCCTCGTCACGGGACACTCCGGTAAGCGAACATTATTCTGTATTAAAAAAAGAAAACAAACAATGTAAAAGTATAAATAAATAAACTAATAGAGATTTGTTAGATTAGTTAATTTAGAGAAAAACAACATGATTGAAATTAACGTTTGAAGCTTAATTTTTTATGTTATTAAAAATAAAATAAAATCACTTTTTTATGACTTATTGCTTACTTTATCTATATAAACGCAGTTTGGAAATCTTATTAATTGAAAAGCAACTAATAATCATGACAAATGAATAAATAATCAACTAAGTTATTATTTTTAAAATTTAAAGCATTAACTTTGAGGTCAAACATTTAAATAAATGTTTTTAAATATTTGTATATAATCACTTACCGACTTTTATATGTCTATCGGTTTTGAGACGTATCCGTCTCTTCATCAGGACACCAATTGAACCAACATGCAAACCAACAAGCAAAACCCACTATACACCTTCACCATAGTTGTTGCACAAAAATATAAAATCAACATGACATGCATTTTAATAAGCACATTGGTTTAATACGCAAAAAGTTAAATTGGTTTCCTGACGAAGAGACGGGTACGTCTCGAAACCAGTAGACATAGAAAAGTCGGTAAGTGGTTATATACAAATATTTAATAACATGAAATAAGTTATTGTGTTTTAATCTTGGCTAATTTGAGAAAGAGTGCAAATAATTGCATTTAAACCCCGCTTATCCCTTACTCCATACTTTCACCCAAAATGCTTCTAGTCATAAATACTAAGGGGAATCTTTATATCCAGTGCTTAGAATCCTTGTGCCTAGGAGTAATTTTGTACTAAGTTTTTGAGTAAAGCTTTTAAATTTTTAACCTCATACGTATAACATTTATGTTTTCATTGTTAAAATCACAAAATATGGTAATATTAATTTCTAAATTATACTTTTATATGGGAGCACGTGAAGCTCCAAAACATATGAAAAAAAACATTACCAGGAACATTTTGTGAAATGGTCAATCAGCAAAAATAATTCAATTCAATTAAGTTCATTCTATGATACAATTTTAAAATATTTACCCCTGCTGGTTTCGCATAAATATATTTTACTGATTTTTACGTTTAATTTTTCTTCGACTCAACATAAATTTATTGACTAAGGGTTTATTGAATCGTTAAAATTATTCCCGTTTTATTCGCACATATCATACATTAATTTATTGCAACAGAGAGGATAAACATTTTTCAGAAGGAGTATTGGTTTCAAGGCATTAACAGAGCTTATGACTTGTCATTGGCTGGTTCAACAGATGAAAAAGTTGAGGATATATCGATCTTTAAACATCATTAAATTAGGAAAAGACTTACAGTAGCTAACAAAACATACTTTTCTTTGCTACTGGTGGTCAAATTTATAACGTTCACAGAAAAACTCAAATTACCATTTACAAAACAAATATGCGTACTGTATTGGCATATGGATGAGAGACGCCAACACTGCCAGTAAGATGGCTAAAATGCTGGAAATTCTTAAACGAAAACTACTTTAAAGAATCTGCGGACCAGTGAGAGAGAATAATCAGTTTCGCATTCAGTATTTATTTTATTTATTTATACTTTTACATTGTTTGTATTATTTTTTTTATACAGAATAATGTTCCTTTACTGGGTTGTCCCGTGCCGACGGACACATTTTACAAAATGTTAAACATGCCTTAAATGAGTTATTTAACAAAGTCAACATAATAATAATAAAAAAAACGTCATTAATTCTAATTAACCTAATTATTATTAACATAATAAACAATATAAACTAAAATAATCACAAAAAACATAAACAATTTATATAAACCAATAGACCAAATTTGTTAAACAGTACACATATTTTACCTATTTGGCTTGATCCACTCATCGATCCGTGTGCAACCCAGCTTCACTATCCATTTCTTAATAGCAATTTTATAATGTTTTTACGGTTACAAATTACGGTTTTCGAAATTTCAATTGTTGTTTTTACTTAAACTAAAATCTCACCAAGCCACTTTCTGTAGCTTGTTGGTGGAAATTATATTTATACTAACTTAAACAACATTATCGACATTTATGAAAACAATAAATAACATATAAATTAACAACCGGATAGATCATAATATACATGTATATGCAAATAATAATAACAATGAGATATTCATAACATAAACCCATGAGTAAACTAGCATAACGATTGTATTTTTAATAGTACGCAATTACCATACACTAACAATGAAAATTTGTCATCAAATATGTGATCACGAAAGGAAAGTTGATGTAAGCAATGTAAGTCATTACAGAATAATGCAAATAGTTTTGTGTTTATATTAAGTGACTGGGGTGTCGGTAGGGAAGATGAATGGTAAACAAATGTTGATCGATTGTTATTGAATCTAACTATTTCGAAGGCTTTATGGCTGAGTAAAGCCTACCCCCCCTTCAAACTCTGGAAAGCTTGCGTGGGTAATGATGAAATCTATGAATATCTTGAAACGCAAAATATCTAAGAATAATTTCATATCGTTAATGAAATAAACAGCCCTTTATTTAAAGTTAATTAGCGCACGAGAAGCTAGTAGTTTTTGTAAATAAAAAAACGTTATATCTATAAATAAATGTATCTGACCCATATTTTTTTTTTTTTTTTGAAAATTTATTTATAAACCCTTACGGATTAATAGATTCATTTTACATAGAATAATATATACATTTTTCAATTATACTCTGTTGTTCAAAATAATATTTCTTACGTCTTTTGAAAAGTTTGTCTGAGTCTTTTGTTTAGTTTTGTCTGGTAGTTTATTGTATAATTTCAGTCCCTGGTTCATTAGTCTTGATTGTCCTTGTCTTGTTTTAGAATGTTGTAAATGGTATTTGTCTGATATTCTCGTATTATGTCCATGACTAAATTTTTTTACAAGTTTTAGTTCTTCAACATATTACAACAGAGATGAAGAACATTTAAGAGAAGGTAATATAGAAGTCCAGGCATCTACAGGGCTTATGACCTGTCAATGGCTGGTTTAAGCCTGTAGATGCCTGGACTTCTATATTACCTTCTCTTAGATGTTCTTCATCTCTGTTGTAATATGTTGATATAAACAGCTCCCCAGGGAGTTGAATCCAGTCCTTGTCTACAAAAATTTGGACAAACTCAAAATATTGTTTTAGTTCTTCGTCTATAATTACATTAGTGGCTAATTCATGGATAAATTTTAATGATTCTAGTTGAAAGAGTTCAGTTATATTTAATTGCTTAGTTTGTTTAAAAAGTTCTCTAGTTGCAGTTAAATAGGGAAGGTCATATACTAACTTAAATATTTTATTTTGTTGTCTTTGTAGTCTGTTTATGTCATTTTGATATCCTGCTCGCCATAGTAGTTGTATATATATCCCATATCAATGTGTTTTATTTTGTTTTTTATGTCTAAAGCAAATGTCCGTCTCGTAACGCATTAGTTAAGTAGCAAATTTCCGATGCGAAGACATTGGTTCCGTCCGGACCGTAGCAAAAGTCCGATTTAAAGCGCATTGTTCTCTTAGGAAAATTTCGTGCGGTCCGTATAAAATGTCCGTCTCGCGGGAGATTGGTCAAGTTTACAGCAAATAAATGTCAGTCATACATTGGATTGCAATTGGTTATGAAGTAGAAAAAGAAGATTTGGTAGTGTTCTGGCCATACGTTTCACCCTTTTGTGTTCAAAGTTTCAAGCTTGATTTAAGAATGTTTAAATTAACACATTAATACTAAATAAACTAATAAATATTAACATATGTGAATCAAATAAAACATTACATAGTCTTCTCTTTCCAGATAATTCACAATAATCAGTATATAAGTTTAGCCGAAGAGAGACACATAAAATATTTTTGATAGAAAGGCAAAATAATAAACAAACGACTAAAATAATCGACTAGAAAAATATCAAAGAGTTATAGTCAAACAAGCGAAAGACTTTGGATTTAATTATTGATTAATCTAACCTAACCCTGTTCCGCCAAATCAGTTTTATTTATTATATGAAAGTCCTTAAAATTTCGTTTAAATATATAATATGTTATATACTCCAAGAAGTAAAAAAAAACTCTTTCCGGAACGGTTATTAGAAAACAATACATAATCTCGTATGAAAATGAGCACCAACTAAATAATATATTAGAGATTAGCTTAAAAAAATGTTTGTGTAACAACGTACTAAGAAAGTTAGCATTAAAAGTGCTTATCGAATGTTGACACTATATACTTGGTCATTATCAAAAAATATCGAATGTTTTTCCAAGCGTGATACAACATTAATTTGATATAAAGGAAGCAAATATTTGTTTAAATCAGTTGGTTCATATTGATTTCGCAAGAATAAAAATACATTTTTATATTTTAAAAGTGACATCCGACAATTAAAAAAAAAAAAAAATTTACAACCAGAATTATTATTATTATTATTTTATTTTTTTAAATATTTTTTTTTGTTTTTTTACAATGAACATTGAAATAAAACAGTGTATTAAATAAATAAAGCATAATTGCATAGCAAAGATATACATACTTAAATACGAAAAATCTTATCTTAATACAATTCCATAAATAAAGTTTCAACTAAAATATTCCAATAATTTATACTTTTTAAAGTATTACCGAAGGAATAATTTAGGTAGAAATAAAAAAATATGTCGCAAATATGTATGTGATTTCAAATGCTTGTATTTCTTTTAAAAATCAAAAAATTAAAATTTGGCTTCTGCCATATTCATGTTCAACATATTATCTTCAAATTATTACAAACATTTATGTTTGATACTTAGTCTTTATTGAAATCCCTGGTACCTAAGTTTAGTCTAAATTTGAAATGGCGTAATCTGCCGGTCTAAAAGTAATTATATTTTAGTTACATAAAACTTTTAAGTATATTTTATAAGAGAAATACTATAAAAAATATAATTTTGATCTGATTAATAATTTATTTTTTTTTTTATTATTGCGCGACAAAAAAAAAACATTCGTTTTAAAATTGCGAAATCGTATGATTTCTTAATTTTGCGTTCGTTTTATCAGACTACAGCCTTAAAAGCATGTAGATTTTTTTAATTACGTGTTTTGTTTAAATTTGATGACGTTGTCCTCGATTCACCCACATGAGCTTTTTTCTGTTGGCAATATTTCGCTACGGTATGTTAGAAGTACGTCCTTTACGTTTAGGAACTTTTATTTATGTATATCGATCAATCAATAAACTGACAAGAAGATGGCATTGAGAAATTTATGTGGAACTTATTGAATATCGTCAAAAATGTTACATTTTCCCTTATACACAAACAAAACTACCCATATTAAGGGATATTTTTCCTGCAAGAGGAAAACATCCAGTTATTTCGTTTGTTTTATGTCAATCAATGCTTTGAAGCATTTAAAATAAATAAACAGAGAATATCCTTTGAAAGTACGACGAATATGTTAAAAAGATATTAAATTTCATCAAAAAAACTAAAATTCATACATCAAAAAAATCATAAATGTAAAATACGTTTCAGACTTTTTTTGAGAAAGAGTATGGAAGAATAGATTATTTTATGCAATGTAACATTTCCAATAATTCCTTCATCTCGGTTGATATTTCGATATCTATAAAAGTTGTTTTGTTCATTTGTATTGATCTCAACAAATGTGTTTTTTATTCTATATTTTGGAGTTGGAAAAATAAATAGTTAATTGTTTAATTTATTTAATGTTACGAGTAGATAATTACATTTATTTTTTACGGAAACATAGTCTTTTTAGTAAATAACAAGCTTGCTTATTTTGTTCCTAAAACTGTCTTTATGTTTTGCATAGTTAATTATAACTATTTGAAATAAAATAGAGACTGATTGTAGTCCCGTGGGTTGTAACGCGGGCTTAATATAAAACAGTATGAAGAATAGTATTAGTACTCAAAAATATATATTTTTTAAAAATTTCAATATGATGAGTATGTTGACATTATAAATGAAATAATAAATATTTGATACGGAAAAGCGCAAACTGTATTTAAGCAAAAACAATCCACGGAGTTTTTATGTGAAAATAAGTATTATAACTTTAAAGAGTTGGCGTTGTATCATTTAATATCAATTTTTTTTCTGCGCAAAAAACGAAAAACGAGTTATTTTTTTTAAGGATTTATTTTTCATTCTATAGAATTTAAAATTTCTTTTTATGTACGATGACTGTTGTGAATATTTTCTAAAAATAAAGCTTAATCAGAACAAAACGCTTTTTTCTGAAGAAATTCGTCCGTTTTTTGAACAAAAAGAAAATATCGGCGCCTAACGAGTCCATCAATATCCATTAAATAATACATTTGAATCACAAAAGCTCGTAGCACAAAGCGATTATCAATTATAAAGCCTAATAATTTGTTTTGAAGCACGAACAATCGAAAGCTTCTCTCTCATCGGAGCCTAAAAGCACGTTCATAAATTATTGTTAAACAAAGATTTACAGACGGATGTTTTTGTCAACCCTTTGAAAGGAGCGACTTTATTTTAGCATAGTTCTATCAGCAAATAAGTACGTATTATTGTCGAATTTCAGAAGAGGAAATCATTAATCTCATAGAATAACCTCGATTTACTTATGTTACACAGATTTCGTAAACATAAATAAATAAATAGTCTAAGATTACATGTACGTGTATGAATTTACTAATGATTCAATTTGCTTGATTTTTGCCTTATTGAACCGGAAGAAGATGGCTAGAACCAAAAGGTTTTATTGATATTTCATTAACTTTGATGTCAAACACTTCAACAAATGTTAGTAAACAATTGTATATAACCACTTACCGACATTTCTACGTCTACTGGTTTTGATATTTACGCGTCTGTTCGTGAAGACATGAATTACACCAACATGCAAATCCTATATAGTGGCATAAAGGTACAGTGGGATAAGCATGTTATTGTAATTAGTGTCAACATATCTGTACCTTAAAGCTGAAAGGCTGAAGTCACATATTTTGCAAAATTGAGTAATGAATATCATTTCGTTAATATATTCAGATTCTTTTAATACTAAAAACATGAAGGTCCTCTGGTATACCACTACTGAAGTAGTTTGTTCTAAATCACCAGTAGTGTTAATACTCGTGCTTTAAACAAAATTCAACGGTTTGCCGGTTTTCAGATAGTGAATACCGAATAAATTCCACAATTTTTATAACAAACTACCTTTGGCCCAGCAAGGAATTTTGCGCGCGATTAAGTTTTATTGTCATAATCAACCAAATCTAACCATTATGTCTTCTTTTTTTACGTTGATTTCATTATTTTTCTTTGCTTGTTTCACATATTGTTTACTTTCAATTACTGTTTTATTGCTATTAATATCATCGTGTCATTAAATTTATATTTACCTGTTATTTTCAAAAATTATCAATTCTTTAATTAATGACACGTAATTTAATGTTTTTGCTTAAACAAATTTTTATTAATACATTGACTTTTATTTAATATTCTACATTACTTTTTATACTTAAGTCCGAGGAGAAATTAGGGCGCTGGTCAGGCGGTTAGAAGAAAAAATATTGAAGTCCCATAGTTATTAGACAGTCCATATTTAAAATGTTTTTTTTTTATAAAGATTCTTGTCAAAAGCCTATGAATCCAAAAAAACAGCAATTAATTGTGTTTTTACTTCAAGAGATACATTTGAAAGAGTTTGAACATTTTAAACCGCTCTCCAAAAATGACCAAATGTGTTTTCCAGCTTCCAGCATTTCAGCTTTAAGGAACGATATTACAACAAAGATGAAGAACATATTACAGAAGGGAATATAGAAGTCCAGGCATCCACGGGGCTTATGACCTGTCATTGGCTGGTTTAAAAGGCCACTATATACATTGTGTAACATTCACCATTCTGCCTATACTTTAACATCTATATTCTTTCGATTTATCCATCTGTTGACGTTTTTGAAGATAAAGAGCTAAATCCTTTATAGTTGAGGGTGATATTTATCCGAGTGATTTTTGTTTACCTACATACTAGGAAACGCCACAAAATACTTTTCAATTTTTATACTTCTTCTTGGACATGATGGATTTATCAACAATGATTTGAGTTTGTCCAAATTTTTGTAGACAAGGACTGAATTCAACCCCCTAGGGATCTGTTGACATGAAGAGCATTTTAAAGAAGGGAATTTAGAATTAACTTAAACTTTCAACTTTACAAGCGTCAATAGATGGAAGGGACGAATGAATATAGCTGTTCAAATATAGGCAGAATGGTGAATGTTACGCAGGCGCAAATAAGCGATGTTTGAATGCAAAGACAGAGTGATATGGCTTTCTATCCTCTCTGCCTATTCTTACGAGGAAACGGCGCGATGGTTTGTTGTTGTCGTAAATAAATAAATTATATGATTAAAATTATTTAGCCCATAAAAAAATAAATACATCCATGCATCTTTTCTGTCACTTACTTGCTCATTATTATTTTTATTTATGTTCAAAGCAATATGTTATTACAATATTTGAGTTTGTCCAAATGTTTGTAGACAAAAGACTGGATTTAATAGAAATCAACAAATTGAAGAATTGAAGAAATATGGATGTTCAAACATAGGCAAAATGGTTATTGTTACACAGTGTGTAAAGTGGTTTCGAGACGTACCCGTCTCTTCGCCAGGACACACACTAAACCAATATGCAAATACAAAAATACACTTTTGCCTTTACCATCACCGTAGCATACATAGTATTTAAGAAAAATTACATAAATTACATGCAAAGTTAAGGGGATACAAACACCGCCATGTTAGTACCATTTAGTGGTATGTTACAGAATGTGTGGAGGTGGGAGTTAGGGAGAGAGGAGCTAAGAGGTTAAACATTACACGATTGGTTAATTTTTAATGCGAATGTTTACTATCGTTTTTTTTTTTTTTTTTTTTTTAATTGCCAATCGCGATGTTCATACAAATTTGTTTAGAGCAAACCAATTGACTAATTAATTACTATCAAACACAAACTTTGACTTTTGATAATTTGAGATCAACAGAGAAGCTGGAAGGACGACGCGTCGCTTGAGGTATTGTTGACACATCTTCCTATTAAAATCGTGTAAAATACCTATCGTATAAAATACCTTACTCACGTGTGTTCACTAGCCTGCTTTATCCTTAACCCTAAGAAATATAGGTTTGATAATACATATAGGCAGTATCTCATTAAAAAAATGCGGGAAGAACTCAACTGGATGGCAAAAAAAAAACACTAATATATAATATGCTTGTATATAATATTAAAAATTTTATATTACTAGAATTGAAGAAATAATAAGGCTGCCATTTAAATAAAAAAACAGAATCCGTAAATTGTGTTACGTATTAAAATTTGCAAATGGCACACTGAGTAGAAGACTGTTGTAACTCATAATAACTGATTTTACGGGAGAGTAAAAATTCAGTTTCACTATGCATAAAGTTATACTTCTAAAAAAAAGTGATAGGTTTTGAAGTATTTTTTTATAATGTATTTGTTGTAGTAGGTACATCAGGATTTAATGAAAGTGTAATTATTTTTGATAAACACAGAATATATAAAAATATGTAATAAAAAAAAAATAAAGAAAAGTGAGGTAATTGGTAAAACTTCTCCAGTATATGTAATAGAATTCTGACTGTTTTAGTTGAATATGCAGAACGAAATTCACGATTTGACTGTGTTCACAACTCAAAATCGATAAATTTTGAGTTACAACAGTCTTGTACTCAGTGAGCAAAATGTGTGAAGATATGCCTGAATGTTTGAAGAATGAAAAGAGATTGGAAAGATTTTAACATAAATTGTATGTTTACTGTAAGATGATGTAAATAGATATGTAAGTAAAGTAAGTGTAAATATTACTTTGTGTACTATGTAATATAAGCTAACTTAATAAATAAATAAGAAAAAAATATAAATAAAAATTAAGTTGTTCCTGTGATTTGTGTCGTATTTCACTTTGTGACAGTATTCTCCACTTCGTTTATAGGAAAACAAGTAAATAACGGATAGCGTATAATATTACCCACAGTAAACAAAGATAGTAACCAAAAATGATAAAAGCTTTTTTGTATCAGCTTTGCATTTTGAGAGATATGACGCTTCTGTCTATCAGTATAAAAAAATATGTATGATTATTTTTTATATTAAAACTTTTCTGCAAAGTACTTCTAACTAACCAAATGATTTTACATATTTTTTCATATTTTATTTTTGATATTTGAAGCACTAACTTTGTATTTTTATATTTTTTTCCACCGACCGGTTTCAAAGCAAACAAGCTTCTTCGTCCAGGTTTACGTAACTAATGAATTATTTCTTATTTTATTTAATCCACGTTTACTAAATACTACACGTGAAGCTAGAAAATCATGTATTTTTTTCTCTTAGAGGGCGGTAATTTGAGATGCATGTTTTTGAAACAAGACATGAGTGGACTTAAAGAAATATTGTTTATTTTGTTATTGGCTATTTTTTTTTTCTTATTTTGAATCGCTTTTTTAATTTCTTAGATTTCCGAATTGTCTAATTTTAATATTTTATTCTCAACATTAAGTACATTTATTCCAGTGTCTTTATTGAAATTATGATTTTTTTCCATCAGATGGTTTGCAAATTCAGAAAAAATATTATTATTTACGCACTTAAAGTGTTGTTTTACTCTAACATTAAAGTTTCTCTTAGTTTTTTCAATATAGATTGAATCGCAATCATTAAAATTAAAGACGAATGATACTTTAATCCACAAATTTGGAATATCCAGTGACCGGTTTCATCGCTTTCGCGACATCTTCGAGACTGGTATCTTTATTAAAAGGTTCAAGTTATATATACAAAACAGAGGTAAGGATAGATAATTCAAAGTTATATGTAAGTAAATTAAATGTGTCTATACAATTGACTATCAAAACAGTCAAATAACTAAAGATCAAGTGCTGACACGAGTGAATTTCTAAATCGCTGACAGTTACGGAAATAGCACACGAACTCAAGTTCCAACTATGAAGGAAAGTGAACATTGGACAATATGTAAGTTGTTACACATACACAGTCAGTTCATAAAGTCTGTTTCAGTATAAAGTTAGTTCAAATAATCAGTAACTAACTAAAAACATGTACATAGTTACTCTCGCAGTTAATTTGTTTATACAACATGTAATTAACACATTTAAAGAAAAAATTGAAAATAAAAAAACTTCGCTATTTCGTATTTCGTTATGTGCAGATAGCTATTAAAACACCTTATATTTTAATGAAGTTGAGTTTTAAGGAGTTCCTTACATATTTAAACCGTTTTTTATTCACAAATCAAATCAATTACAAACGCTGACTAACTTAAACTAGTCTGATTTTGGATGGTTGGAATATATAGTTTAAAACTCTCCAGTATGGGTAAATACTGTACTAAAAATCAACTTACAGAAGAATACTTTAAATATATTTGAAGAGTTTGTAATAACTACGATTTGATCGCGTCCAATCAATATTCCCGTCAGTGTAGAATTCACATCTCTCTTTCCTTCAATCAGAGAGTTCCTTAGGGCAGCTTTTCTCGTTCGGCAACGAGCATTTTTTTCTCTGGAAGGAGACTCATACAAAATGTCCTCAAAATCGGTATGCGGTGAGCAAGCGGATGATTACGTGTCTTTGAGGAAAAACAAATTATGTAAGGTAAGTAAGCTTTGTAAATTCGTTATTATTAAAAAGGTAAATTACAGTGATATTCATTCTGAAATTTCAAGAAAGTTAATATAAAAAACACAATTAAATTATCGCAGATTTTAATTTAAAAAGCTAGAATATTTTTCGCTGTAATAATCCGAGACATTTTTCGTCTTGTTAAATTTAAATTAAATGGATGCGTATTGTCCACCTCGTTATTTCTGATTTATTCTCGTTATTCATGAAGTAGATTTGATAAAAGAGTATCATTTTTTAAATAAATCAAAATATAATTATTTCATCATCTTAATATACGCATTCGCAGTTGATTTTTTATTTTTTAAATGATCAGATCCTGCAGGGCAACTATTTTTTAAATTTCCTTGTCGTATTAATTATTCCTGCTGAATTTGTTGGTTCCAGTACCGTAAATGAATTTCACACATTTTCTTCTGTGTCACTTTTTTCTTGAATCAGTTCCTCTTCTTTTTTAGCAATGGTTCTTAATATCTTTTATTAAATTTTATCTTACAGTTATGGTATGTTTATTTATATGATTGAAACAGATGTGAAGACCTTAATTAAAATTAACCGTTTTACCGTCAATGTGAGGTTCAATAAAATAATTTTGTTTAATTCTTAATGGTTTTCAAGTTTTTGAAATATTATCTTTGTTTGGTTCAACCGTTTCACACATACCCGAAAATCGTGTAAAAGACAGGGGGTCTTTCCATTGGTTTCATTCATACTAATAAAGTCTTTTTTTGCAATAAACGTTTAAAAATTTTATTTCTGAAACCGCGATTTAAATTCAATTTTTCTCTCCTGCTTTTATTACTCTTTTTAATGTGAGACAAATTGTACGGAAGGCTTATGCCAGGTATTGTCATCCTTCTTTGTGTCCACATTTTACGCTACTACCTCTCGACTCTAACTCTCTTTAGCTCTCCTGAGAGCAACAAAAGGGCGTCATCCGTATAAGCGGCAATGGTAACTACTCCCGGTTGCTTTGAAATGCTTCAAGCTTATATTAATTTTATTTATTTTATTTCATTTCATTTTATTTTATTTTATTTTATTTTATTTTATTTTATTTTATTTTATTTTATTTTATTTTATTTTATTTTATTTTATTTTATTTTATTTTATTTTATTTTATATTATTTTATTTTATTTTATTTTATTTTATTTTATTTTATTTTATTTTATTTTATTTTATTTTATTTTATTTTATTTTATTTTATTTTATTTTATTTTATTTTATTTTATTTTATTTTATTTTATTTTATTTTATTTTATTTTATTTTATTTTATTTTATTTTATTTTATTTTATTTTATTTTATTTTATTTTATTTTATTTTATTTTATTTTATTTTATTTTATTTTATTTTATTTTATTTTTCTCATAAAAACAAAACACATTAAGGAATTTATACAGTGGTTACAATTTGTCGGTAGAAATATATACATTATATGTTTTTTATTTTAACATAATAATATTTACTCTAATTACTAGTTTTAGTCACAAAAATTTTTGTATATTCGTTTTATTATTGTACATGTTAGTTAGGGTGAGTATATATATTTAGGGTGTGTGAGGGTGTGTGTACATGTGTATGGATGTGTGAGTATTGTGTGTATGGGAGAGTGTGTGGTGAATATAAGTGGACTTATTGATCAATGATTATCAACAAAAGTTTTTTTTTTAAAAACCTTAATGAGGAAACCTATCAACCACCTTATTGATCGATGTAAAATTGTTAAGATTGTTTAGAACTTAGATTGATTGTTAAGATATTTGCAATTTTCGACCACAGATCAACACAAACCAATCTTATACTGTAATGTACATTCAATCATAACTATTACCTATTTATTTAACGACTAGGTTTAATTGTTATTTTTGACACTTAATAAATATATTTTGATTGCCATATTTCGTATTATGGTAATCTTGACGAATTAAAGAAGATTATAGACGAAGGTCATGTAGAACAAAGGGACGACAAACGAATGGTAAAACAAGTATATGGCATGGAATGCTCTCCCAGCAGAGGTGCGAGGCTGTGAAAATGAAGTGATGTTTCGGAAAAAACTTAAAACCCACCTATTCTCTAAATTATTTGAATAAATCCGTAGCATGGGACAACTAAATAAATTGTTTTTATTAAATTACAAATTTAAAAGCTTCAATTACATTTATTTAACAATAGAATCACTATGTAAAGCGCCCTTGAGGTATTAAATTACGAAAATGGCGCTATATAAGTTATCCAAAATAATAATAATAATATGACAAAAATGAACGGTAACGTGAGCCGTGGCATTATTAGATAAACCAAAATCTTAAGTCTGGTCATGTCAAAAGCAGACAGAACCGAAAGGCATGTATGACAAGATGTATGAATGTGGAAGAAGCTAGGAATGTATGCCAGGATAGGCGTGTGTGGAGGTCCATTCTCTCTGCCTACCCCTACGGAGAAATAGCGTGACGGTAGTTGTAGTAGTAGTGGTAGCTGTAAAACCTTTTTTTTTTTACTTATTGTACCCTTGACAGGGGGGCGTGATATGTATATAACATTACAAACATTGTACATATCATGCCTCCCTGCCAAAGGTGCAATTAGTAAAAAAAAAACGGATTTGAATTTTATTTTTTTACTTGTGCAATTTGAGAACCTATAATTGGTTTTAGGTCCGTGCAATATTTTTTAATGTAAACTTCAAATAATTAGAACTGTTGAGTTTTCAAATAAAACGTTAACAGATTTTCCATTTATCTATTTGGTCGCGCCACATATACTATATGTATTGTGTATTGCACATTTACTAGGTTGCTGCGGTGAATTTGTTGCTACCTACTGAGCCCAAGTGTGAATGTTGCGATTATGCTATTGTGGGTAAAATCTTTTTCCCTGCCCTAATAACAACTGGACTGTCATCAAATGTATATGTGATCTTGGTATTCTCAGCGCGATCGGTAACAAGTTATTTAAGTTATCAGTAAGTCATTCCATCCTCTGTGTCGTGTTTAGTAAAAAAAAAACGACAAGTGTCTAGTTGACCACAGGACATCGAATAGAAACTTCTACGAGAGAAGTTTGAACATAAGGTGGGAAATTAAATTAAATTACATGATGGGTAATTGCATCAATTTGTATTGTAGTTTGGTGGCAAAGTATATGAAGGTAACGCAACTGCAACTATAAAATCCCCGAACCAGCAAAACCCGCAAATTCAAGCACCTACCTACGGGAGTATTTGGAGTAAGTTTGCGAAGATTAAAACTGCGCCTTATATACCGAGTTGAAGAGGGCTGCAGAAAATAGAGATCAATGGAGGACGAGATGCTGGACTTTGCTGCAAACCGATCCCCAAGATTGAAACAGCAAAAAAGAGCCAGCTATCTGGGGAGTGGGGTGATCACTCTTGATTGTATACAGCATCCTTAACAAAAAGTAGTTGTTTTTCAAACAGATTGTTAAATAAATTAGACATTTAACAAAAGAAAAATCTTTAAACCGATAAAATTCGGTTTTTAGTATAATTTCGACAAAAATGAAAACTGTTTATGAGTTTGACGTATAATTTAAAAGGATTGAATACATTTTTCCCAGCAAACTTAAGAAGTTTAAGTATAAAAGTTTCTTTCTCGTTTGGACATTTTCCATTATTTGCACCCCACAGTTTTACACCCCGTGAAGCTCTTAACAACGTAGACACAATATTTTCTTGTTTATTTTATTTCATTTTCGCGTTGAAAGATATTTACAAAAGTGCAATAACTAATTTTATGAGAAGGACGTACCAATTTTTACTGACTGAAACTATAAAATACGATTTTATTTATTATTCTTCTTTATTCAAATTACCCGTTAGGGTTGTACAGAAAATATTTTAAGTTCTAGTCAAGTTTTATCTCGTTTGATAAGTGTAGTCATTACGAGTTTTTTCAGGTTGATTTTAAATTTGTCTCCAGTGTAAATTTTAACGTGGTAAGGTAAATCATTGTAGTATTTAAGTCCATTGTATAGTATTTTTAATGATCCAACGTTTGTCTTTGCTTTTTCAACATGATTGTGTTGTTATCAGGTTTTATATTTGTGTATGTCAGCATTTTAAGTAAATGCTGTACAATCATCTTTTATGTGCAATAATTTGGATATTTTTTAGTGTCGATTTTCGTTAAGTATTTTATGTCAGACTAGTGTCAACAATGTTTTGACTAAGTTTAAACGATTGTAGACAGGCTGGATTTCCTCCTTAGGGAGTTATTTAGATCTCAATTGGTTCCAGCAGACAGCATTAACATAAAGATAAGAGATTATGTAAATATAGGCATTCACAGGGCTATGCCCCGTCATTGGCTGGTTTAAGGCCTTTTAAACCAGCTAATGTCGTAAATTTCAAACCGCACACAGGAGAGTAATTTATCGATCATTTTGTGGCGTTATAATAAACTACTTGACGTGTTCAATGATGAATTTAAATAAAAAAAAACCTCACCATAAATATGTATGTGTATATAAAATAGTTAAATTCGTATATTTTTTATTCGACAACGACCCTCTACAAAATCTTGGAAAAAAAACTGGCACCAGCCTTAATTGATCCAAACCACAGAATTATTAAAGCATTAACAAACAGATTCCCAAGAAGTTGAATTTATCCTTGTCTACAAAAATTTGGACAAACTCAAAATATTACTGATAAATCCACCCTGTCCAATCCACAATTCTGGCGTTGCCGAGTATGTAGGTGAAATAACTCAATAAGATGAATCTTACACACATAAATAAAGGTTTTAGCTCTTTAACTTCACAAAAATCAACATATGAAAGAATTGAAGGAATAAAGATATTCAAATGTGGGCAGAATGATAAATGTTACAGTGTGTAAAGTGGCCACTTAAACCAGCCAATGAAAGGTCAAAAGCCCTGTAGATGCCTAGACTTCCATATAACGTTCTCTTAAATGGTTTGCATCTCTGTTGTAATTTGTTAATGTAATAAAATAAATTTAAAACAAAATATTTCAATGAAAATTTATCCAATTAAAACACAGTTCAATATTATATTTACACTTTTTAAATTAATACTGGGTTTCACTTCTGCAGTTAACTTTCTTATTCAGGTCATAAATAATTAAAGCTTTTCGGAGCCAATGACCAAATTCGACATAAACAGTTTCTGGCTAATATTGCCAGAAAACATTATTTGGCGCTACTCGTATAATTTCCTTTAGTTACGTCGGTGTGCGGTTAAAATTTTTGCTAGGGTTAACCTGTATAGCATCCACAAATTAAATAAAGGTAGGCTTATAGGTATATATAGACGCTTCAAAGGAACAAGTGACCAAACGACACGTAGCAACTTTACAATAAAGCTATTTGAAGTTTTTTTGAATTAAGAAAGAATCTGGTATTTTTATTTAAATTATGTAGAAATCACGCCAAAATAAAACGTTTAAATGAGATTTATTTTATCGTTAAAAATAAAAATACTTTAGTAGACTCTTCCATTAAGTTTTTTTTATTTTTTTTAATATGGAAGTTGCATTATTTTTTACCTTGCTTATAATAAACAAGCTTTTTATTTCAAATAAAAAGATATTGGATTCTTCTATAAAGTTTCTAAAAGTCGCTTGGTAACTTTTCGTTATCCAGCGTCGATAAGTTTGATGTTTTCAAAGCCCCGGATAGTTAATTAATTGTTATTTATATTAAAGTTACCATTATAAGGCGATACTTTGCTACACATTTCAGTTGTCAATCTGAAACATTTTAATTAAATAAATAAAATAACTTTGTTCTTAAGCACTTATTTACTATTTTTTCTACCGACTGGTTTCAAAGCTATATAAAAGCTTTATCACGGTGCTACAAGATTTTAGCTAAGTAATTCTCAAATTAATCACTACAAATAAGGTTCTGAATTCTTAGTTCTTCTTAAAAGCCACATTAATCCACCTGGTTCATAAAGAAGTATAGAAATTAAAAAAATAAGATTTTCAGGCGTTGCCTAGTATGTTGGTGAAATAATTCAATTAGATGAATCTCATAAACAAAAGTTTTAGCTCTTTAACTTCACAAACATCAACAGATGAAAGAATTGAAGGGATATATATGTTTAAATATGGGCAAAATGGTGAATGTTACACAGTGTGTAAAGTGGCCACTTAAACCAGCCAATGACAGGTCATAAGCCCTGATGATGCCTAAACTTCTATTTCACTTTCTCTAAAATGTTTTTCATTATATTTCCAAAACACCCGTTTTCAATTCGATAAAGGTTTAACTCTTAAAAACGATTGGTTTCCTTTTGTCATACAGAACTTTGCGAATGGAAATAAATAAAATAAACAATCCCTCAGCTTCATAACTAATTCAAATGTTTTGATTATTTTCATTATCCTAAAACGAGTAACCATTGTGTTTATATTTCTCATAAATATATATACATGTATACTTCACTAAAGGTGGTATGAATAATTATTTGTTACAAATCAATTTCGATGTGTCAAAACTTTGGTCAGACATTTCTCAAAACTAGTAATTTCTAAATATCTTTGTATAAACTGAGCCATTGATTTAATGATTTACAAAATTAAACAAAGTAGTGAAATGTACAAAATATAAACTTAATTAATTGAATCAATAATCAAAAATAATATATTTGTAGTAATTATATTGTAGCTAACCATTTAAATTCAATGAATTCTTAGATTCTTTTACAATTTTTAAAAATCAAAATATATGTATTTTTAAAGCATGTACAAGTACCTATGTAATAAAAAATAGTCCTGATTCAAAACAAATTCTTAGCTGATTCAAACTCAATCTAAACATGTTATAAATTTACACATCTAAAGAAAATAATTTGACTGTGTTTGGGCTTCAAATCACAAACAAAAAAAGTGGTTGCGTCATTTTAAACGTGTTTATAACCCAACAATGTTTTTAGTATGTACAAATGTTTGCAGGCTGGCTGGACTTCCTCTCTAAGTAGTCATTTAGATCTAAATTTGTTGCAACAGAGAGGGAAAATCATTTTTGAGAAAAGGGAATATGTAAGTTTAGGCGTTTAACGGGCTAATGGCCTGTCATTGCCTATTTTGAGTGGCGTTAATGCTCAAAACATCGTTAAATTATTGGTAAAAGAAGACTATAAAATTGAAAAATTGTTTTCAGGCGTTGCAAGCTTTGCAAGGCGTTTCAAGGTTTCAGCTCTTTTACTTCACAAAAGTTAACAGATGGAAGACTTGAGTAAATGTGGATGTTAAAACATAGGCAGAATGGTGAATGTTACACATTGTGTAAAGTGGCCGCCACTTAAACCAGCCAATGGCAGGTCATAAGCCTAGTAAATGACTCAACTTTCATATTTCCATCTTTAAAAAAATGTTTTCCCTCTGTGTTGCATCAAATTTAGTGTTTTTAAGCAATAACGTAGGTCTTGTATAAATTCAAGAAAAAGTACGAAAACCGCAAACACATATAGGTGCTATTTTATGTCAGAATGTGAATACCAACGTGATTTGCTAAAACTACATTAAATCAATAAAACAACTTTTACCGAAATCGTTGTTTGAAGCCTTTGTCCTAAACACAGTTGATACATAAAACGTTTATACAAATAAATACACGTATTAAGAATTATTAACAGTTTTGCGTTGTCTCAAAAAAAACCTTTTATAATTAATTAATTAATTCATTGACTGAATAACTACCGTCGCGATAATGCAGTACTTGAATAAATTTTACATAGTTCGTCCCGGTTTAATTTTCAGAAGACTTCGCTGAAACTCTCGCGGAAAACAATCGCAAATTAAATTAATTGCTCAATTTTAATTGATAAAGATTCCACGCTTATCCACGACAATAAATTCACAGCAATACTCGCGGAAAACTTTGGATTTCATTGTTCATAGACAAGCTGAAGAGTGAGAAGCTATATAGTCAAGAGATTCATTATACACTAATTATTGGTATCCTGTCAAAGGCAGGAGGAACATTTAGAACTATTATATTTTGTTTGGCAAACAGTAATGGAAAACCAATTAACGACAGCATAAACATTTTACAACAGAGATGAAGATAAGAGAAGAAAATATGAAGGTCTAGCTATTTACAGGGCTTATTTTATTTATTTATTTCAACTTCTTATTTTCCACATCCACAATTGGAACAAAGTTTTTGATTTTAAAAAATAGACTCGATAAAGTCGCCACTTTGCTAATTAAATTGTTGATATGAATTGT
The DNA here is from genome assembly GCF_059751315.1 of Micrasema longulum. Lineage (NCBI taxonomy): Eukaryota > Metazoa > Arthropoda > Insecta > Trichoptera > Brachycentridae > Micrasema > Micrasema longulum. The sequence continues at coordinate 337,697 of NW_028277583.1, read as the reverse complement.
CCATGTCAATTGTCTGTCTATTGTTAGTGCTAAGTGTTTAACATGTTCAATTTCAGTGAGTCGTTCATTTTTTATGTAAGTAGCATTTATTTCATACCAAGGAGACATTTTTTTAGTTTTTCTTTTCATTTTTAGATCTTCCATGTGAATGTGTTTTCGGTAGAATTTTGAACAATCTTGCAATAACGCTTTATAATTTTCGTTCACCAAAGAAAATTTTAACTCCGAGAACGAGAAGAGAACCTCTAGTTTTTAATCTAGTATTGCTCGAGGGAAACTATTAAATATCAGTCAAGTAATCTAAAATCAATTTGTATTCACAAATTTGTTTTACTAGCAGGAAATCGCCAAATTTAAAATGTACACTTTTGTATATAAATGGCATCGCATTGGTCAATCAGGCAGATCTTTTAATATTAGATTCAAAGAACATAAAAGTGCATTCATTAAACAAAAACCTGAAAAATCCCAACTTGCAAAACACCTAATAAACAACAAACATAATTTAACAAACAAAAACAAACCCGAACCATTACACATAGAAAATAAAGGCTATAGACTCAATCTGTTAGAACAGCTAGAAATAATAAAAAATGACAATAACCCCGCTAATATACTTATAAATGAACAGTTAAACCTAGTAAATTCACCTTTACTTAATATTTTAAAAAATAAAAACTCAATTATTTATAATAATAATCTTGTAATTGTAAATTTGTTATTCCATATTATGTACGAGTATAATAATTTTTGATATTTTTTTATTTTATTATATATCTACTAAATATATAAAAACTTGTAATGTTCCCAATAAATTAAATTAAAATAAAATAATATTATAGAATCTTAATGTATTTTACCTTAGTTGACATTAAACATGAATGAAACCTGAGGAAAACACCAATGTAGAATTTCAACAATAATTTTCAAAATAAACCTGTATAAATGAAATCAATATTTTTATAATTATTACATTAATTTTAAAGTCATACCCTTTACAAATGTTTCTAAATAATGGAAGGTTTTTCCCCAATATAGCCAAAATATTCCTCTAATATACTCAGTATACCCTAATAGAATTTTAATTACTCTACTTATTTTGGCTTGTATAGAAATTCACAAACATAAAATAGCAATTATTTTTAGTATATAAGGAAACTTTGTAAATCTTTAAGTTAGTTTGTTTGAAAATGTCCTAACAAGACGAAACGCGTCACAATATACCCTTTGTATATTTTATAACAAATAAAGTAGAATTACAATCCAATAAACTTGTTTTATTTTGGATACATTACCAAATTAAATATGGAATTCTACCAATTATCTGCATACACAATAAATAAAATAAGTGTGAGTTTGATTTTATGAGTTTTTATAAAATTCTGAAGTTATTAGTTATATGATACTATTATATGATACAAATACTCCGCTTGCTGCTCTCTTTCTCATACTTCATCTAAACATCAGATTCATCGTTTGAATGATATATGGTCAAACATTCCCCCGAGGTCAAATTCACTTACACGGTGACTTCCGGTGAGTATGTTTTTTTTAACGTTTGAGGCTTGTTTACTTTTAACCTATATGATTGCACTCCAAATACAATCTTAGTTAAAACAAATATACTTTTTGCTTACTGCACGTGTAGTTCAAAGGAGGGCGACTAAATTTATAGAATGAAAATGTTATATGCATTGCCCGTGTGTTGCAAGAAACTTTTTTTTGAAAAGGAAATAGGGTCGTTTTAACATTCATTTTAATAGAAAAGATTTTTATTCAACACTCTGTCGACGCATTGTGAACGCGTGAATTGTTAAGCATGACTTTTTTAGTGACAAAAAAAACATGATTGCCTCACCTGCAAAATTACTGTCCCAGAGAGTTATGATCAACATATTACAACAAAGATGGAAAACATTTGAGAAACGGGAATATGGAAATTTAGGTATCTCGTACAAGGCTTTCACAAGACTAATTTGATAGGCCACTTTACACACTATAACATTCACCATTTTATCAATATATAATATGATATGATAATTCATATTTTAAACTTATAATTAGAAATCAAACACTGATTTGAGTCTACTGAACACTTTATTTTATTTTTACAAATATAAACATATAAAAATAAAAACTTCGTGACAATAAGACGAAACAATTGTCACGAAGTTTTTATTTTCATATGTTTATATTTGTAAAAATAAAATAAAGTGTTCAGTAGACTCAAATCAGTGTTTGATTTCTAATTATAAGTTTAAATATGGAGTTCTACAAAATAAACACCAAATCAATCAATAAATTCATATTTTGCCTATATTTCACAAAAAAATATTTAACACTTTCTTGGTATTTTTGTGTCCGTGCGGAAAAAAATACAGTTATATCTATTTGATTATTTAAAATAGAACCAGAAACCTGGACGAGTGTTTTCAACTCGATGGCTGCTCTCGGGTAAATATTCTCTCTCAGAAAATCGAGTAGGATTAGTCCGCTTCGTGATGTTCGTATGCTTAAGCATACGAAGGACCTTAAGGTCCCGGTTTTATCCTTCAAAATAATAAAAACGAATTTTTTTTACATGGTGTATTTCTCATGGCCGTTCTGGTTTTTATAATAATAAAACACCATGAAACAACCTCAATTATAAAAATTCCCGGCTCGCCATCAAATGACCATAAACTTTTGGATCGCTAATAATTTAGATTGATCACGCATTTAATAATTCCTAATATAATACAAGTACCCTGATATTATTCTCCGGGCAAAACACGTTTATGACAGGGTGTAAAAATTATTAGTTTTTATTAGGAAATTTAACCTCAATTTGCGAAATTGCCCACCATTACTTTTTATAATGGAATTTATGCTGAACAAATCAACGGATATGATTTCATAATATTGATCATCATCATATACCCACCAGTTAGTGCATTGGGCACTGCATTTGTACGTTGAATGCATAGTACATTGATTGTACATGTATGTTACATGAAGAAAGGCGATCATTCTTAAGTTTTAGGTGCCAGGTGAGAAACAAAGATACAATGTCGACTTTTCTATGAATTTTCACCTGAGCGTAGCTATTGAGTCAAAAACATTTGTCAAGTAATCTATTTTTTTTTTCACATGCAGAACTGTATTCATCAACCCTGTAAAGTAAAATAAAATAAGATAAAGAGATAAAGAAGAAGTATCGTTACCATGGTCAAAAATGAATAATTAAATTTGTGTATCGTTTTTTAATAGATAAACAAAAAAAATCTACGGCGGCCTACGTGATGTAGTTGGTTAAGACACTTGACTCACACAGAATGTTTTCAGTCCAATTCCCGGTGAGAACACAAAAAAAAGTCATTTTTCTAAAGCTTGGATGCACTGTGTTGAGCCACTGTAATTGTGCCCTAATGCCCGTTGTGCTGCAAAAAAGTGTGTTTAAAACTTGGACCCTTAACGACTCTTTCAACTCGACGGCCACTTTTCAGTAAAAATCCCGAAAATGGCGTTCAAATGGACATTAGTCCTCTCTGTAGTGAATTATAAAGTGCGTTATCTATCGTATCTAAGTTTCAGGGTTTATTGCCAGCAATGTCGATGGCAAAATATTAAATTTTATGATTGGTTGAAATTTGATTAAACAGAGAGGGACAATATTTACAGGGCTTAATTATTTTGAAAATTGTTATTATGGTAGTTTAGTATTTTTATTTTACATGTAAAGAAACTATCAAAGTAACCGATTTTTTTTTCATGTATGGGCATTATTATCTTTATGCTTTTTAAAAACTTTTTCAAAGGTTTAAGATGATAATGCCATACACCGATGTCATGAGTTGTCAGTAAGTTAATCTGATATTTAAAAGTAAAACCCCGCACCATTCTAAAAACAAATTATTTGCACCAATAAATGTCAAAACACGGTAAACGTCGAAAAAATAGCTGTTCTGGAAATCGGAAATATGTTTCCGGTTGCCACAACAATATTACGACGATGTTATTGATTTGTTATTGTAAACACGTGGTCACATGAATTTGTGACGTTGCAAATTAAAACTATTTTTTTCAATATTTTTTTAATATTCAAAAATACATATTGAGGTTCTAATGATTTACCCAAATATTTCATTTTGAGGGCCATTTTTAATAAGTTTTTAATAACTCAGTATTGGAAAATGGGAATCAGAATAATAGAGTGGGATTCAAACCACGGACCTTGATCCGTGTGTCCGAGATACTAGCCACGGGACTTCACCCCGATTTCGAGAAACTTCGCTGTGCAATTAAATGCTGAATTATTTTCCGTTAAAAATATATTTTTTCAATCCAATTTTCCGTGACACTAAACTTTCTCATTACAAAATATCGAAATCATCATGTCTTTGATTTAAATTCTAAAGCTTTACATTATTGACAAATTAATTGGACACCTTTGATGGAATAATATTAGGTCTGATTTTTTTTAATGGTAGCGTTTTGACAATATTTATTGATGAATGTACAATTGTACAGAACGACACACCTGTCAAAAACAAACAAGGAAAAATATATTTTTATTACACACTAAATAATTACCCATCCGTTATACTCCCTATAAGGTAACATTAAAGTTGTCAATTAAATAACAGGCCCAGCAATGCTTTTGTGTTTTTGACACGCAGGACGGTTACTCATTGACAATGATATATTACAAAATGTGGAAATTTAAATTTCTAATACTCTGAACTGAACATTGAAATTACACAGCTGGTTTCATTTGTTATTTCAGAATTAATAAACAGATTATTTTACAATTGTGAGATTTGTTAATTCTGTCGCTTGTTATTTACTTTTCCCGTCAAACGAGAAGTGTAGATAATTTTAAGTTTCCTAAGTTGGAACTGATTGAAACTCAAGGCAACCTGTTTTATAAAGTTGAAAAATGTTCAATAAGTTGCCAGAAAGTCTCAAAAAAGCTAGAAATCTCTTTAAATTTAGAAAAAAATGCGTAAATTGGCATTGGTTGAAAAATATATAACAATATTAATGCGAAAATTTAAAATGTATAATGCTAGTTGGTTAAATATATTATTTTTTACGGCTAAATAAACGAACAATAGGATACAATTAAAAACAATAAAATTAAAAACAATTAAAAACGAAAAAATTCAATCCAATTCAATAAAATAAATATGCAATAAAATCCCGTTTTATTGGTTTCTTTGATAAAAGATCTCTCGGCATTACTTTAAATGGTAAACCCTTCTGTCGATAAATTATTGATAATATTGTAAACAAAACTCTCAAACTTCTTGATTTTATTAATAGAACGACGACGGACTTTAAAAATGGGGAAACCATCAGAACTCTTTCTTTACTGCTCACTAGTTCGACCCTATTTAGAATATGCTTCTTCTATTTGGTCTTCATTCTATAAGACTTATATTGACCATATCAAGTTTGTTCAACACCATTTTCTAAGAAAAGTAGCATGGTTGCTCAGATTGCAAAACAGTAATTATTCCCATTTTGCAATAGAGCAATCTCTCAATTTGTCGTTATTAGAGAAACGTAGAACAAAGATGGACCGGACCTTAATTCAATTCCCCACGCAACTTGGAGTTCTTTGGGATAGATCTTCTGACTTAAACATAGTGGGGGATGAAAATAGATTGGCATAGATTAGCTCGAAGTTTTACATTTTTATCGTGTTTTTAAATATATTGTTTACCATATTTTGTACCTTTGGTACATATTTTTACGTCGCTTTTTTTTAGTTTCATGTACATAATATGTTTTATCACATAACTGTTGTAATTGGCCTAGTAAATACAATAAAATATAATACAATGCAATTCAATACAATACAAGATTCTTTAAATTTCAAGCATTGACTTTGTGAACAAGAATTTCAACTAATGCTAGTAAATATTAGAAAAAAACCATTTACATACTTTTCATCAGTTTCAAAACGTAACTGTTTCTTTCTTAGCACTCATTAATTAAAAGCAAGTGGTGCAAGTTTAAAACGGGTGGTTGTCGCATCCTTCAAAGTGTGCATGCTTTAAAAATATCGTAAATACTTTGACAACTGGTGGTGGTGAACTCATGGAAAAATCATTTTACATTTCGGTTGTTTCATAAATATATAACATGCACATGATTAAATAGCCGAGCGAGTGCAAACAGTATTTTGTCAATAAAATAAGAGTATCCCAGTTGTTTTATTAGTAATTAGAGGGTAAACAACGCAATACGTCATGTGCATAAAACACGCGACATGTTTTCACGCCGTATATTATTATAAACGCATTCATAAATATATATTTCAACTATAACATGTTTGTTTATACCATTAACAAAATACTGCAGTTCCGTTTTTTAGATATGAAGGATTCGATGCTTATAGAAAGCATGCTCAGTTGGATGTAAGTAAAAAAAACGACGATTGATTTTTTTACCGTTGGCTGTTTGTTAAACGTTGTATAAATGGTTCAACAGAGCGAGTAACGCGCGTAGCTGTTTTACTTGGTAAATGAGCACTGAACTACATGTTATGGCTGACTGTATGAATGTCTGACTGAGACTGTCTGAACTGAATGTGAGAATAAGGTTGTTACTACTAATAAATTGTCCAGTGATTACTTTATTTCCCAGTGGGAACTTGAGTTCGTGTGCCATTTCCGTTGCTGTCAGCGATTTTGATAACCGCTCGTATCAGCACTCTGTCATTAGTTATTTGACTGTTTTGATAATTAATTGTTCACACACAGGAAATGAATAACCTAATTTCTGCCCTGTCCCGAAGACGATAGTACGTCATATGAATAGTGTGAATCCTACAGTTTGTCTTCAAAAAAAATAATATATATGTATCCTCACTGATATGCAATATCTGTGTCCAGGCGGATAAAGTATATGATTTTATTTGATCAATTTTGTTTATTTTCATTTTAATTGTTTTAGTTATTTAATTCATTATATTTGCATTATTCGTTTTAGTCACTTCATCCATTTAATTCATTTGAATCATTTTATTAATCTTTTCAATTTTTATTTATTTTATTTTATTTGTTAATCTTATTGAATACACACGATGTACATTTTTATTATAGCACACTAATGAATTTTCATGTCCGACTCGCTAAAAAATTCTGTATTTATTTGAGATAACGTGTAAAATAGATCCAGAATCCTAGACTAGTGCTTTCGACTCGATTGTTTTTTTCGGGTGAAAATCCCGCAAAGGAAAATCGAGTGCGGAAAAGCCCGTCTCGTAGCGTAGTAATAAGCATGTTCATCTGCCATATTTGAGGTCCTTACATAATATGTAAAATAACGTCGTTGTGAATACAAACAATTAAAAAACGATTTTTTTAAAAACACAATTGCTCAAATACTTGTGTGGATATTGATTAATTACCAGTACCATGGTTCTCAAGTTACACATTTTTTTTTTATTAATATTTTTTATTTAAAAAAATATATTTATATTTGCGTTCTTATGATTTACCCAAATATTTAATTTTGAGGGGCATATTCCACGAGTTGTAAATAACTCACTTTAATAAAATGGAATCAAGTTAGGGTAGAGTGGGATTCGAACCACAGACCTTTGATCGTGAGTCCGAGACACTAGCCACAGGACCACAACCGCAATGTTTTACTGTGATTGGCATTTTTTTATATTTATGAGGTCTTTTACGATCTGGAAAACAATAAATCTAAGTATTTAATTTACTAAGCTATTATTCTCTGTAGTTTATATTCTCAAACATCCAATTTCATTTCAGGTTGAATTACCTGCCTTGACAACCCTTCACACGACATAAGCATTGTTTTTACAACCTTGCAAAGGAGGGGTGAAAATTTACGGCAAAGTTACCCCCCATTGCTCGCACTATAAAACCGGTAATGGAATAATTATTAGTGCTATCTCAATTCATGATAGCGTTCAAGTGGTACCTCGGTACCGCTCCATCAACAGTAATGTGAACTTAATTTTAATATCTTGTTTTAAATAGCGTTTTTTTTACGAATCGCTATAAATCAGTGACTGTCATTCTGCCCTTACGAGGTGATAGAGAAACATTAAGCTATGGATGGTGTTATGCAAAAAGTGTCAAGCCACAAAAACGATAAAATGAGTTAGTATCAGAATCATGATTCAAAAGTGACATTCTTATTTTGAAAAAATAGTTTGATGAATTTAAACTTCCAAAATTCTCCGTAATACCTTGACGTGTAAATCTGCTTTAAGATGCTTAAAGTATTATTGCGAATTATTGCATAGATTAAACGTGTTGTCCAGATGCCCTTTGAAATACGAGTATGTATGTTTATTTAATAATATTTTATAAATGTTATTAAGTATATGTATTTAACCACTAACCGACTTTTCCATGTCTATCGGTTTCGAGACGTATCCGTCTCTTCGTCGGAACACCAATTAAACCAACATGCAAACCAACATGCAAAACCCACTATACACCTTCACTATAGTTGTTGCACGAAAATATAAAACCAACATTGTATTTAAATTAATTTTAGTTTATTTTATTACATCTTATAATATGTTCTGGTTTTTTATTTTCTTTTCTTAAAAAAAAAGTAGTTTCTTATGTTTAACTCAATTTTATTTCTTTAACTCAATCTTTTTTATTATCTTTCACTAAACTTAATCTTTATTATTACTGAAATTGATTTTACACACTTATTTTATATACTTTGTGAAAGATGGTGGAGTTCTTTAATTGAGGATATGTAAATAATGTTAGTAATGCGTACTTAAAAATTGTATGTATTTTATGCATTCTGGTTGAACTTTCAAATAAAAAAAAAAAAACAATAATAGTAAAAAAATAACACAACATGCATTTTAATAAGCACATGCACTGATTAGGACAAACATGCACTGATGAAGTAATTAAAATATTAAACGTTGTTTGAAAAATAGTTGAAAAAAAGTAGAGGGGATGGAGGGAAGGGGTGAACTTAATAGGTTTAATAGGGTGACCATTACAGTGGAACATCGTATAAAGGACTATATTGAAAGGTTGTTTCGCAACCGGTAGACATAGAAAAGTTGGTAATTGGTTATATACAAATATTTAATAACTTTTAGTAAAATATTCGACCACAAAGTTTATGCTTGAAACATTAATATTATAATATTTAATTTTGCTACTATTTAATTACGAACGTGCTTCCACTTTCCATTTTAATGCATCCCAACTCAACACAGGGCCCTTGGCCTCATAAAATTTGAGATACGAGATTGAAAAATGAGATACAAATTACTATATTTTTTTGTAATATGTATGACGTATGTATTTGTATGAATAAATGAATGAATGTTTTTTTTTATACTGTTTTTACTATTAACATGTATTTCATTGCTATGTTTTTATGCTTTGTTTTTTTAATGCTCTGATTTACCTCTTTTACACATATATTGTAAAAAAACAAAAAAATAAATTATAAAAAATAAATAAAAAAATGTATGTCAATATGTGGCTAACATGATAATAATATTGCAGAAATATGTTGACCCCGCAAAAAACGCTTTCTTTGCCAGAATTGCCGGCAAGTTTTGTTTATTACAAACGGCAACTAACTCTTTGTACTTAGAGGTTTCATATTGAAAATTTGTTTTTGTACTTATTTTTTTATACTTAATGATTTTTTTTTCTTTCATTACATAGAAAACTAATATAACATAAAACAGGAAAAAAAAGTAGTTTTTAAAATCCCACATTGGCATAGCCTGTGTCTGGGTTTACATGTTTTAATCGGTTTTACTTTACAGCACGTACTCAATAAAAATACACAGTATATATACGATGTATTTTTTATCAAAATATACAAATTAGACATAATTTACAGAAAATAACAAAATGTTCAGACAGTTTAAAACACTATGTTTTACGTTTATTTGAAAATCTGTGTTTTTTCAATTATTCCAGCTATTGATGTTTGTGAAGTAAAGAGACGAAACCTTTATTATCAACTATGTTTTGAGTAGGTACAAATGTCATATTAAACCACCCAATGACAGGTCATGTACCCTGTAAACGTGTACACTTCCGTATACTCTTCCCAATTTTTTTTCGATTACTTGCTGCAATAAATTTAGATATTTTTATTATTTTGCAAAATATTTATTTACGCAAAAAAATATTAAAAGCTTATTAGTCAAAAGATTTGCATATTATGCAAGAATTTTGGCATTTTATTTCTGATATGATTGAAATGTAATATTATTTTGAAAATGTGTTCTTACAATGAAATATATCACAATTCTTAGATTTGCACCTAAAACGCAAATGTGATCCTACCTTTAAAACGTTTATATAATTTTTAAAATGAGTTTTGAAACATTGAAATTTATTCAACGGTCAATCAGTTAAAGGGTTGATTGTAATAACTCTCGTGTGGCTATGATATAAATCGTGTCTACATTGGATACAAGACTTAACATATCTCAAATTTATTTAAATAATAAAGTTGTATTTTTCGTAATCTTCAAATAGATATTTTCACAACGCATTTGAAAAGTAAAGTTTGTATAAATATGCTAGATTAAAAAAAAAAAAATATTTAATTAAGGATAAAATTTTTTAATAGTGATGACGTAATTGTTATTCGAAGAATAATTATACAAAAGTGATGGCAATACAACAATCGAATAAACCTGTTTTACTGTGTTAGAAAGAGCACGAGAATAAAACTTATAACAAAGAAGGAAACGCTGTTTTGTGGCCACAGTTTGTGTGAAAGAGACAAAAACAAAGGAAGAAATTCGTTTAATCAGCCGGTTATTAGCAGTAGGTGAGAGTACACGCTAGTTATATGACCGACGAATTTATGGTTTTTAATTTGATAACATTATATTAAAACTTTTATAAATTATTGAAAATGATTTATTTAACAATATGCCTTTGTGTTATTTTTTTAAATGTCTGAGCTTCAGAATGTTCTGTCTTTTGTTTGCGGTAACACGATGTTACATCACCGCGTATAAAGGAATTTTGTAGGACAGCCTTTTAAGAGTTAATCATTTTTAAACCTTTTTCCGAATTTCATATTTTTCTTTTGAAATTACAAGATTGGTTCTTAATGTAATCGCAAAGGGTCAGAGGATTTTTCATTTTCAATTTCTAGCTCCCCAACTGTGTATATATAAGATATTTCCTAAGGCATCCCTTTTTGGTTAACTTTAAATTATGTTCATTATTCTCCATCACCTGTTGAAAGGTTTTAGATAGGGGTGTTTCAGGTGCAATATTACACCAAATCGGTCTTAGGTATATGTATTTTTTATAAGGAAAAATCAATACATAAAAGAAAATAATATTTAAATATTTTATTAGAGATGAAAAAAAAATTAGAGAAGGAAACAAAGAGGTCTAGACATTTACAAGGTCTTTGACCAGTTTTAAAAAAAAAAGGATTAACCCGCTTAGCCTCTATTTAGAGGCTTGTCAGCAGGTGGGAAAAAGGAGATATGAAAAGAGGTTATAAAAAATACACCGCACTACCCAGACCAATTGAAAAAAAAATATTTCTTGAATTTTTTTCTTGCAACTGGCGGAAATCGAACCCGCGACGCCAGTTTCATAGTAAGCCGTCTAACCAACTGCCTCACGGCACCTGTCAATGGTTTAAGTGGCCACTAACAAAACATATAACTTTCACCATTTCATCTTTATAACTCCCAAGGGCGTAAAATTTTATCTAAAAACATTTGGATAAACTCAAAATATTTTTGATTAAATCAACGAGAAGAAGTACAAAATTTTTAATTAAAAATAATTTCAGGCGTTGCCTAGGGGGTGAAATAATTAAGTAAGATAAAGATTTCATCTCTTTAAATTAGATAGAAGAGTTAATATATAAATATGCCAACATTTATTACCAAAATAAAACAGTGATGAAGAACATTTTAGATTAGGGAAAATAGAAGTCTAGGCATCTACAGGGCTTATGACATGTCATTGGCTGGTTTAAGTGGGCACTTTACACACTGTGCTCCATTCACCATTCTGCCTATATTTGAATATCTATATTCCTTTGATTCTTCCACCTGTTGGTAAAAACTGAACAGTGTGTAAAATGACCAGCCGATGACAGGTCATAAGCCCTGTGGATGCCTAGACTTATATTTTCGCTTTTCTCAATTGTTCTTAATCTCTGTGGTATTATGTTAATATTAAAAGCTCCCTAGGTGGTTAAATACAGTCCTTGTCTACAAAAATTTAAAGAAACTCAAACATTGTTACCAACAAACATACTATTCATAAAATGCCAACTTATTTTGGGATAAGATTGATTAATTTTACTCGTATAAAAAAAACAATATTCTAAACAAGACTTGGTTATCAAAGTACATTCATTCTTTAATAATTATGCTGAAAAAATTCAATTCAATTCAATCAATTTATTTTAATATAACATATACATTGCAAACATATATTCAATACGTGCATATTATAAAAAAATAAAAAAATATTTGAAAGAGACTCATGTCAAAGTAGTAGGAAAATCCTGCTCCGGAAAACCGCTTCGGATACATGGAACAGATCAATATCCAGAGCGATGTTGTTCAGCATAGCGTTAGCCCTTCCAACACGCATAACCATAGGCAAGTTGGTCCTGAATATCGGAATACGAAACAATTTATGCTGACGCTGTCTTAGGTATCAGGAACATATAAATCAATGCTCATCATAATCTCAGAATTATTGATCATACTGCGCAACAATCGATAAATATGTGTAGTTAAATACACATTCCTTCTTGTCTCTAAACTGGTGTAGCCAAGCATACCCTAGAGAAACTCGGTCGGGTATTGCCAAGGATAATACCCGCACTCTCTCATGTAGAGATATCTCAGAAACTTCTTTGGATTTTCTCTATCATAAGAGAGTACTTCAGTTCATGTGGCCCCCAAATCATCGAGCCACTCTCGAGTCTATTTCGCACCAAGGAGTTGTAAAAAGTTCTCAGTACGCGGGTATTTTCGAAAACCCTGGCAGTACGCAGAACAAATCCTAACATCTTCAATATTATGCTCCGTTGTAAAATTTCTCCTTTTGGTTACGATCTTTATCTGTGGTTACGATGTTTTAGCAATCACGGCTCGATTTTATATCAACTTAATCAGGAATCGAATTTGGTACATAATGTTTTAGTCAAATGATCTAACCAAACGCCAAAAATAGTAAAATATTTTATTGAGGCGAGAAGAGGTCATACTGATTACTTTTGATCAATTTTGAAAAGCTTTTGACATTTTATATCATTTAAAATTAATATGTTTATTAGAGTTAATTGGTTAAAGAAATACTTTTTAAAAAAAATTACTTTTTTCATATGATTAAATGTGGAGGGAAATGAGTATAAAAATAAAGAATTTATTACGTTTAGCAAAGGAATGTTTATCAGGGGTGCCTCAAGGATCCATTCTGGGTCATTAACTATACATAATTTATGTGACGATGATTTGTTTTATTTTCAATAAAGTTAGCAGATTTATATTTGCAGATAACGCCACACAAGTCATTTCCAATAATAATCCTTTATAATCTCAAGAGATAATGCAAAATGTTTTTTTTTTCAATGTATAAGTAGGTTCATGACTATGGACTTATTATAAATGTAAACAAAACTAAATGCTTGTGCATAAAATCACCACATGCAAAAAAACATATTTTGCTTAATATTATTACTCAATGCACAAATTGCTTATATGCTGGTATCTCTTACCTATGTAACTGCAAACTTACAGCATTTATAGAAGTATTTAGGTATTTTTGACGATAATAATTCAAAATGGGAATTTCAAAAATTTAAACTTTGTGATCAATTTCGGACTTTTGTGAGTTCTTTTAATAATTTATCTTTTATTTCGCCTAAAATCACTCTTAGAACTATTTGTTGTTTCTTAGTAAAATCAATGAAAAGAAATGGTGTAAATCATGGAGACATTTGAGAAAAACTAATATTAAAATCATCCGGGGTCTACAGTACTCCGTAGTTAAGAAAATTGTACCAATAAAGATTTACTGACAAAGAAGTGATAAAATTCTCCTCTACAAAATGCTTTAAACTCTTAGTTAAACGAGGATTAAAGCGGCTTTGCATAATTTCAGAACAATTTCATAGTAACAATTTCAAAATTCATCTCAAACATAACCATAATATTCGGCTTCACGTATAATGATGGTTAAGTAGTACCAAATATGTGAAATAAGTATGGTAATAGAAATTTATAATTATAAAGTAATTAGCATTTTTATTAATAACCAGAAGAACTTAAATTTAACACACAATGTAACAAGAGCTAAATTAGAGAGTGGGTACTCGATCAAAAGTTTATACAAAGTATAAATAGTCACTGATATTTATTATTTTTAATATATTTTCTTTCTTGTATTTGAAATTAATATCTTCTTCTTCACGTGTCACGTCGGTTCCCCCCGACGTTGACGATCACTTGGGAGATAGCTTCCCTATCCTGAGCAGTGTGAAATAGCTCCTCCATAGTTCTAATCCTGGTCCATGCTCGGATGTTTCGAAGCCAGAAAAGCTGTTTTCTTACGACCCCCGTACGCCCTTCGATCTTCCCCTTCGTGACAAGCTGAAGTATGGCATATTTATCACCTCTTAACACAGGGCCAAAATATGAAATCTTACGGAGCTTAACAGTGGTGAATTTTTCCGGCGGTTAATTATATTTGTAAATTCATTGTGTTTATAAATTTACGAAATATTATCAGTAAGTATCAATATAAAACTCACACAAAGTGGCTTAGTGGGATTTTCGTAAGTTCAAAAATAAATCAACGTTAAACTGTACTCTGTGTATTAATGTAAATTAATAATAAAAATAAACAAATGATGGCATTTACCTAGCCTTTTTTTTTTTAATGACGAATGTAATATTTTCCTTGACTTTTTGTCAAGTTTCAATGAACCTGTTCGGTACCTTATTATGAAAATGCATTATCTTTATCAAATAATTAAGAAGGTCAGACTGCAGACTTTTCTACTATGTAATTAAGTTCTCAAGCACGCTTTTGATGATTTATAACGAAAACGGAGAAATCTAAATTGGCCATTATTATAAAGTTATTGCTTGATTGGGATCAAAAACGTAGACCTTTGGTTTCAAATTCTAGCAGAGTATCACTAAACTACACACCAAAAATGTTAATTTTCTGTTGATAATTTATATTCTTTCATAAAAACGGATCATTTAATTTGTTTCTTGTAATTTGCTATTATTTTGATTAATTTGAATTTTGTACATATTGTAGGCTGAAAATAAACGTAAACATACTTGTCGAATACGAAAAAAAATAGCAAGATCGTACAGGAAATACATTAAAATACAATTCTGAAGCTTAAAAATCGTATATTTATTTTTAAACATAGTCGCCGTTAAGTTACATTTCTGCCAACGTGTTACAAGTTTTTTTCATTCCGTCACAGAAAAGTTCTCCCGACCATTTTCGAATTCAGGACTTAATAGCTGCCTTTACTTCATCGTCTGAGGTTTAAAGATTACCTTTGCGGACTTTTTTACTAATGAAAATAAAAATCGCAAGTCGCAGGGCGCAAAATTGGGGGAGTAAGAAGGGTATGAATTCTGTTCAAACTTCAGGTTTCGCAGAGCCTCCAGTTGCGCGCGAGGTGTGTTGACGAGCGTTGTCATACTGCAAGATTATTGACCCCAGGCTGCCTCTAACACTCCTTGCATATTCCAATATGATTTGCCATTTCTTTTTGAGTTATTCGCCAGTCATTTTGAAACAAATCGTCAACGATTTTGCGAAGTTTATCGTCTGTGGCAGCGATCAGACGTTTGCTGCGTGTTTCCACAAAAGTTTAGGCTTTTTTTGGCTCGCAACTACGAAATTTAAGTACCCGTCGATTTACAGTAGACCTATCAACAGCATTGTCACTATAAATAGCCTTTGAAAGACGATGAATTTCAGTACAAAATCAGTGTTTTAGTAGTTGAAAATTAGATAGCATGTTGTTTAACTCGCTTAAACAAAGAACTAGAACACGTCTACATACGTCCGCCTAACAAAATACACTGAATGAACGCAACGCCTTCAAACCTGCGTATACATATGGAAGAGGAATGTTACTTTCACATGCCACCTGGGCGCTTCTGAAAAAGATGTGTGCATTAGTTTTTGATCATGAACAAGTTTTTCATTTTTAATGATTTGATAAAAAAATTGTAATGGCATAAACCGTTAAATAAATTAATATAAAGCCCAATTTAACACACTGCCTAAAATAAATAGAGAGACTATTCCATTTTTAATCCCGCATAATATTATCTAATAAAACTTATCCATATTCCTAGTATTTTTCTTTCCAAAATTAGTTTTAAAATTAGTTGAATTAGAAAATCAATTTTAATTGAAAAAAATCTCTTATTGTTTTTATATATATTTAATTTTTACTTTTTATGTTTATTCATTTACATATGTTTTATTTTTCTTTTTAATACTAGTATTTGACACGTATCTTAATTTTTTAAAATTATAAATGGTATATTTTGTAATTTATTTTTGTTCTTTAATTTTTAATTACTAACGATATATTTTCAAATTTGTATTTATGCTTCAATTTTTATTATTATCGGTGTGTTTTCCAATTTATATTTTTGTTTAATTTCTTTATTACTAATGTTATATTTTATAATGTGTATTTGTGGTTCAATTTTTATTTTTATCGGTATGTTTTCTAATTTTTAATAATTATGTCTCATTTATTTACAGTTAATGGCATATTTTCTAATTTATTTTTATGATTCAATTTTTATCATTATAACTTGCATGTTTTCTAATTTATATTTATATTGATTTTTTCTAATGTTATTATTATTCTTTGAATGTACTAAACATCATTTAATAAAATTTAAAAAAACACATGAAAAAAATAAGGTCCTTCCTAAACACAGGAATTCCCTAGCTAGTCGGGACCTGAAACAAATAAACTCGGTACATTTTAAAACTGTGAAATACATAAATAAAAAAATAAAAAATAATAATCTGGCATTTAAAAAAAGGAAAAGCCGAATAAACACACAATATTAGTTGTCATTAATTGCAATGAAAAATTTCACCTTAATGCATTTAAAATGTAAATACAGAATATAATAAAAAAGTGATTAATACGACTTTTCAATTTCTAAATTGAGTAAAATATGTCGTCCCGTTTTCTTAGCATAAATAGTTTCCAAAAAGCTTTCAAAATAACGTATTTGCATAAGAAACACTATTTATCACCAAAAAAGCGATTGCAAATTCAAACCTTGGTAGGTAATAAAGAAAAATCGTAGTCACTTAGATCTCGAAGTAAAATAGAACTGCATATTTTAGTCTGTGGTTTAATAAGATTTTTATTGAAAGCATTGGAAATCTGATTCACGCTTTTGATTGGAATTTATTCACATTTCAACTTTCAATGAAATCACTCGCTATTTTAATTATGTACCTGTCATGTAAAAATCCTCTGAGCTTATATAATTGATAAAATAAAAAAAAGCATATTTACATATTGTGTATATTTTCTTCTATGCAAGTGTATTTCTAAATATTATTATTTTATCTTTCGCTAACCGGTTAAGTGCCATACGCGCGTTCAGACGCTCTCCGTTTCCGTGTTCGAATGGCTAGTTTTACAAAAATAGCGCGTAAAAACGCATGTTTTCGTACGCGTTTTACCCATAGAGATCAAGTACCACAACAGTAAAGATGAGAATTTTTAAAAATTGCCTAAAATTTTGCGGCCAGCTGGGAATAGCAAAACGTAGTGGTACAGAAAAGGTTAAAGGAATATGCCGTTATATAAAAAAAATAAACATTATTTGTATTAAATATATTTAAAACATTTACCTTCTGGAAAAGCATTTCAATTTGACAAATCGAGTTTTAGTCCCGTGGCTAGCGATGCGGACTCACGGATCAGAGGGCTTAGGTTCGAAACCCACTCTACCTCAACTTTATTTCCGTTTTCTCAAGGTTAGTTATTTGCGTGGTTTAAAGTGGCAACAAAATTGAAATATTTTGGTAAAACATAAGCAAGTGAATATATATTTCTAAATTTGTTGCAACGGAGAGGGAAAACATTTTTATAAAGGGAATACGGAAGTCTAGGCATTTACAAAAATTATGATATGAGTAGCCACCTTAATCACTGTAACATTTACTATTCTTGCTATGTTTAAACATTCTCATTTCTTCCATTTATTCCATATTTCACATTTCCTTAATTCTTTAATCTGTTGACTTTTGTAAAGTAAAAGAGCTGAAACTTTTATCATGTGGGTGAGATTCATCCGGCTGATCCATTTCACCTACTGCATTTATAACAATGTCATAAATATAGTTAACATATTTTATGAACTAACTGATAACGATTCATATTATTATTAAACTAATTTTTTAAGTCTTTATTATGGTAAGTATGATTTTCCTGTATTAAAAATTAAACGTAATGTGTGATCTTTAAGTTTCAATGTCATCATATTTTGTAGGTTTTATAATTATAAATAATATTAATTTCAAACTGTCCCTAAATGTCGTATTGTAATTCAGATGTACACAATAAAAAAAATAACTCTTAATTTAGAATATAAGTATAATACCATAGGTATTTTTATTTTTTGCCATTGGTGTTCAAAACAAAATTATTATGTTTTAATGTTTTAAGTGGCTGAAATAATAAATTCTGTAGATTGACTGGTCACATTTTGTAACTAACTCATAAAAGACTATATAAAGACTTAAGAAAAAAGTTTCGCCGTCGGCGTCGGTAAAGTTACTAACCATGTTAAAAATATCTCTGAAATCATAAATCTTTTCAACATTCAAAGTTTTCTTTTGCATTCTGGAAATTTGTCAGTAGAAAGAAAACAGAAAAATAAAACCCGATTATAAACAATTTATACGAATTAAAAATACACAAAAAAGTTAAAAATATTTGTGAAGATAATAATATGTATTTCTAAGTCTTGAAATAATACAATCGGGGGGGGGGGAAGTGTGTTCTTCAGTTTTCAATTACGTATTTTTAAGCGGAATTTTTTGTGAATAACACAATTTTGTTTTAATTTGTGTTTTTTTATTTACTTTTATAAAAACAGTACATTTAAATTAATGTTATTTTTGGAAGATAATGTATTTTCCATGGGCGGGAAAAATTAAATTCACAGTAGTGAAACTAATTTTCATGCGCATGTTTTGGTTATTGAGAATTGAGTTGTGGTCCCGTGGCTAGTGTCTCAGAAGGTCTGTGGTTTGAACTCCACTTTACCCAACTTGATTCCTCTTTTCTAATAGTGAGTTATTTACGACTCGTTGAAAATGGCCCTCAAAATTCAATATTTGGGTAAATTATAAGAACGGATTTAATTACTTTATAATGTTTTTTTATGATTTTGGGGGGCCTGGCCCTCTTGCTGTCTTATTCCCTGGATGTGATCCAATAACCTTAGAAAAAAAAAACATGAATAAACAATAATGAAAAAAATGCAAAATGAAGAAAATTACCCGTCAAAAAAATATAAGTCGAATCGGTTAATCTTAATAATATGACGACTATTTTCTTAATTTTCAGAGTAATGCTAATCTTAGTTTTGCTCTCCTGATTAATTAACACTATCATTTTTTTTTCCCCGAAGAACGATATTTGCTGTCATTAGTATTTGAGGCATTAAATTTGTAGTAAAAATGTCAGTGAATAATTGTATATAACCACTTACCGAGTTTTCTATTTCATCAACCAGTTTCGTCACTAATGACACTAACATGCAAAGCTCAATATATACACCGTCATGTGTGCACGTAAGGGATAGCTACTAACAGCGCCTGTTCTATCACCACGTTGGTTTTATATTGGTGATGGTGCATAGGGGGATTTGCATGTTATAATAATTAGGGTTCTGTCGAAAATACGGATACGTCTCGAAACCGGTACACAAAGTTTTTTTTAAACGGGAGTTGCATTATTATTTACTTTATTTATTGTATACAAAGTTCATATTTTATTAAAAGCAGATTTTTCTGCTTTAAATAAGCTTCTATTTTATCTTTAAGTGTTGGGATTGGGAGGGATATTTTATAGTGGCCCAATCAGAAACTTCTCAGCATTTGCTTAAGTGAAGAGAAAACTACTTTATACTCTTCAGGAGAAGCCAGCCTGTCGACCGTTATCAACAGGCCTTGCGTTTCACTAGAAGAGTGTTTGGCATTTTGTGCCTACTTTGGTTTATTTTTCAATGTCCTCTTGACCGGGAGACAATTGTTATACGAATTTTTAATTTTATTTAGGTGAATGCGTAAGTGTATGTTTGTAGAATATACAATGAAAGCATCCACTCCTTTCCCGAAACTGTTCATAAATACTTGAGTTTTTCTTCAGTTTCGCATATCAATATATATATTTTTTAAACTAATTAAGCGAAAATTTAATATTTCTTTACAATCAAACCGCGAAAATAACAAAACAAAGAAACTTTAATAACTTTCATTGTACCCCTCACATCAGTATTGTCAATTTGTGATCAATCAAATACACATGGTTAGCACAATCACCTTTTTCTAATTTCCCAGTATGACAGTGAAGGAATACAGTGTTAGTTCCAAATTCAGACCGCAGCCGCACGCTCCAGATCCCGCCTCGGAAAGGAAGAAGAACGTAGTAATACAAACAAATCAATCAACGACACAAAACCCAAATACATATAGGAAACATTATAATAATTTGCCCTATACAACATGCACTCAAGGAACAGAAGAAAAACAATACGTATCCATACCAAATCACAGAGGAACATCAAATTATCAAGACACTACTGGCAAAATCCTAACACAGATCCTAACATGATCCCTATCGAACTCAGGCAAAATTACTTTTCGTCATAGTACTGAATTCCTCGCCAAAACCATTTTTTAATTATTATTATTTATTTTATTTAGTTCTATAATTAACATAGTCTAATATACATTTACAACACAATATTTACATCTATACTTATTCTAACATTATTTATTACTATTATACACTTAATTTCATAATTTATAATATTCACTGTTTCATGTGTACATTTTCATTAATTTTATTCACTATATATTACCTAATATTTTTCACATATATACTTTTGACATTTAATTTTAAATGTATTTACATTTATTTCATTTTTTATGCTTTTTGGCATTTCCTAAAATAATTGTTTTCCTCGTACATAATACCAACAGTAGAAACAATCCTATGCAAAGACCTTAAACGTCCTAACAATCTCTCAGACCTTAAAGCAGATAAAACGGGTCCTAGAGCATGGTTGGCGCGTGGTTCTCTTGAGTTTGTCACCATTTCCCTTCTATGAGACAAGAACAACACAGACGGACAAGAGTTTAGTTCAGACAACCAACGCTAGTACCCAAGTATGTTTCCTTTTATCTTAAACTGATTTAGTAATCATGGTAGGCCTTTACCCAGTTCCTTCCATTTTTCTACTCATTCACTCACAAAATGAAAAAATGCTTTAACGTTAGTTGGATAAGCCAATAAACTTGGATTGTAGAACATATATAAATGTGTTGTGAATATGTGTGCAGCCAGAATAATAAATGTTTCCATACAGGAGGAACTTAACGTAAAAGTTCGCCTTTCGGCCATATGCTGCAAACGTATTCTGCAGTTTTTTGGACATATAGCTAGACGTGATCCAGAAAATCTGGAGATGATAATAATTACGAGCAGTGTGCCAAGACGAAAAAGGAGAGGCAGAGCTGTAGCTCGATGGATCGATTAGGTTAAAACAACGTCACGGGCGACCCTATGTGGAGCTGTGGAGAGGGCGCAGAGCCGTGAAGGGCGGAGACGCATTGTCAACGGAATGTCTGGAGAGAGTACCAATGATCACGACTCTCAGAACTGAGGAAGGACAGAGAAGAATAAATGTGTTAGTTAAGTGCAAGAAGATGTTTGTATCTAAGACGATGCACGGGGCAACATGTTGAGAGTTATTTAAAAACGACAATCAATGATTGTATATTGTTTATTAAACCTTTTTGAGGAAAAAAATCGATTGCAATGTATTTGATAATTTAATACTATGCCCTATGCATCATTAGGTGCGGAGGAGGGAATGATGATATTATTTTATGCACACATAACATATGCTTATCTATTTACGTACAAAAGTAGTGTAAAAATTAGCATGGGTTATATATTTTACCACAAAATACGATATTTTTTTTAAATGTCAGAGTTAAAATCAGTCCTTGAAAAATATTTCGCCAAAATAAATTTTCGTTTCGAGGAAAGTGAAAATGGAATCACAAAAAAGACAGCGTAGAAATAAATCTTAATTTTCACTGAAAACACGTGGAAAACTCACTTACGCTAAACAGTTGAAAAGCGTCCGTGAAAATGTTGGTTTTCGTTTTTCAATATTGAATATGACAAACTTATTTGTCTCGACTGCTTGCGTCAGATACGCTCTTTTGTGTCGACATGCGAAAAGAAAGTTTTATTGTAAGGCCTTATGTTGAGTTGAGCTTTCTTAATTAATATTCGATACATTTTGTCTTGGGATTGAACGAGTGGGTGTATGTATTGTATTGCGAGCATCATCCGCCAAATATATCTCAGTATAATTACAATCTTTGTATTGTCAGCTTAATACCTTTCTGGTATTGTTCAGTGATAACAGCGGGAATTAGAATTTTGTGCACTGTATGCAAACTGTTCACCCTCTTTTAAGGCTGTAGTCTAGTAAAACGCACGCAAAATGAGGAAATCATACGATTTCGCAATTTTAAAACGGAATTTTTTTTTTCATCGCGCAATAATAAAAAAAACATAAATTAAATAAAAAAGACATTTTTAAAAGGTATTTCTATTAAAAAATATACTTAAAATTTATTATTGTTTAATATTAATATTTATATAAACCATGAAGTTATCTTTTTTAATTTCCTTTTAAAGCACTTTCTTTTTTTTTCTTCTCTTCCTCTTTTTAAAAAAAAGCCATTTTCTTTTATTTACCTTTGTTTAATAAAGGCAAATATTTCTATTTGTTACAGATGTAATATACCTTTTTTATATATAAATACTGTTTACCATTGTATACTTTTCTCGATGATTTTGTTCTTTTTTTAAATATTATGTTATTTTTTGTTGTATTTTTTTTAAACTAGTTTTATTGTAATTATGTAAAAGGTTCATGAAACCGTAAATAAATATTAATTAAATAAAACTTTTAAGTAAATTTTTTAACATAAATATCTTTATTTTTCTTCTACTGCCTTACCGGGTCCCCCCGACGTTGGCAATCACAAAAAAATACTATTTTTATATAATTTAAATATTTTTTTATCGATTAAAAAAAACTTCCGTTTTAAAAGGGCAAAATCGTATGATTTTCTCATTTTTCGTGTGTTTTACCAGACTACAGCCTTAAGTTCATCCGATTGTTTTTTTCATGAAACACTTCACTTTTGCTATTTGCTGTTTATTTTAACACTAGCCTTACTTTGCCCGAAGTATGCAGACGCAGGATATGATAACGATTTTTTAGAGAGACACTTTTTTAAATGTTACTTGTTTACAGGACGTTAGCACAACAATTTGAAAAAGGAAGGTTTTAGGTAGGAATTGAATATTTACGGTCTTATATGAGTTGCCTGTGTAAAAATGTAAATTCAGTACTTAACAATGGTTAGCGGGTGAACAGGAATAATAAAAATTTCGGATACTTATTAATAAATAATGATCGTATGGATTATTAAACATGAATTGTTAATACGAATATAGTCATATATTATTATTATTTTGCACTGCACATAAAAATATCTGCCTTAAAATAGATTTCACTAGATTCATCCAGAAAAATCTATTACCATACAAATGAAGTAGATTATAGGAACTGTGGACGTAAGTAAAAGTTCGGGAATTCAAACCGTCAGTAAGATCGTAGTGAGGCACATCTTGCTAGAAGGTGGGCAACACTAATGACTAGTCTAACTCGTTAGCGTTCATGTCGCAAACCCCGGGCAATGGGATCACCTTAATAACGGCGTGATCACAGCAGATAACGATAGAATGAAAGGCGAGTTTATGGCGCCTCCAAGCCAGAACTAACCTGCTCAGGGAAGGTAACCCCGACAGAAATATCCATCAGAGAAGGCAACGGGAAACCACTCTGGTCATCTTTTCCCGGAAATCGCTTTAGCGAGTACATCTAACAAGTAGTTGTCCTTGCCTCGGAGAAACGCAAGACCGAGATGCTTTCCGTGTGGTGATCGGCAACGTCGCCTCATCCAGGTTCCTGGTTCTTTTTCACACATGGAACTGTAGTTTTCAACTGCCTGGACAAAATTTAAAAATGGATCTACGCTGATTATATTCTTTCTTAATATAGATATTAATTATTAACGTGTCTTGACATTTTTTGTTCCAAAAAGATAAAATTATCAGTTTTACTATTTAGGTTCCAGTTAAGGTACTTTAGTGTAAAAACACATTTTTAAACATGTTAACAATGTAAAAAATCGAACCCAAGACCTCTTGCATAGTCGACAAACGCGCTGGCCATAAGACCACAAGGTGGATACAGACTTGTAAGAATATAATAAAAAACTTGACGTTTCGTTTATGTGGGTTGAAGCACGGTCAAAAACGTGTCGATTTTCCATTATTTTGTCTTTCGCACGACTTTATTATGTTTTCCATAATAATTTACCACACCATATTTCTCGCCCTTCTTTGTATTGGCTAAAATATAAAATATTCTACTATGCAGCGGTCAGCAACATGGGCCCGCAGGCCGCATGAGGCCCGCGAGGCGTCTTGAAGCGGCACGCAAGATTCTCGTCCTTCGCAGTGGATATCGATAACGTACGAAGCGATTTGCATATCGACGTGTCAGAATGGCATTTATCTTTTGGGTCACTTGTACGAGGGTTGCTACTTTGGTTTTAAGATAGACTAGTAAAAACAAATATTTATAATCGAAAATGGCTTTATTGTTTTTAAAATATTTTTCTTAAAGATCAATATACTTTTGCATGCGTTTGAACCAATTTTCGAAGCACATTTTCCAGTATGAATGACGTATCTCCAAAACATGTGATTTGAACGTATCAACCGCTTCTTCACACGTCGAAAAACGTTGACCTCGCCATTTATTTTCAATATACGGGAATAAAAAAAAAAATATTGGGTGCCGAATCAGAACTATACGGTGGATGATCTATCAATTCGATGTTTTGAATACTCAAAAATTCACTTATTTGAGCTGATGTGTGACAGCTTGCATTGTCATAGTAGAGAATAATTCGTCTACTGCAATTGGTTCCTCTTATTTTTTTGAATACTTCTGGCAAACAAATGGTGGTGTACCATTAAGAATTGACCATTCTACGTTGTTCTAATGGAACAGTGGCGACATGTCCAGTTATTCTGAAAGACCAAGCGACCATTTGCTTCAAAGTGCTTCGTGCGCAAACAACTTTTGTTGGATTTGGCTAGTCTTAAAAGACCCATACAGTTAATTATTGTTTGTTTTCGGGTTCATATGCATGGATTCATAATTGGTCGCCTGTCACAATCTTATAGATGTCTTTTGAAGCGCTGCATTGAAGTTTTTTAAACAGCCTTTTTTTGAGCGATTGTCAAATTATGCAGTATCCAACGCGGACAAATCTTTTTGACGACCAAATGTTAATGTTATATTGAATGTAGGTTAGTAAAACTCATGTTGAAGCATGTTTCAATCTTAAGGTATGTCACATGACGATCTTGCAATATCAGTTCACGCAAAGCATAGATTTTCTCTGGCACAAAAGCCGATTTTGGACGCCCTTCACGAAATTCGTCCTGTAACAAAGTGCGACCACGATTGAATTTTAAAAATCTTCAAAACACGGTGACTTGAGATAGTGCTTAAAAGCAAAATATTATTTAAAGTCTAAGTAAAAATTTTGCATGTTTGTTAAAATTAATGGTAAATTTCTCCCAAAATACAAGCCAATTCATTTTCTTTGATCGATTCGCATCAGAGTGTTTTTATACTTTCTCGGTTGTCCCGCAAGGCGCTGACCTGGGTTTATTGTTGTTCCATATTTTCATTAATATTATTAAAAATGTATTTAAGAACTCTTGTTTTTGTTATTTGCGGATGACTGTAATATTTTCTCAAAGAAGACAACTTAATGCGTTGTTCGTCTTCTCCAAGCAAATATATATCTTAAATATGTAAATGAGGAAGACAAAAAAACTTAGGCTTAATATTTTCAAGTGTTTGATCACGTTTTTTACTAGGGCGCAAGAAACTCTATTTTTCTCAACAAATTAATTAACAAAATCAGATGCAAACAACGAATGTTAAGGATCTAGGCGTTAGATTTGTGAGCACCCTAACATTTTATTATCACATAGAGACAATCAGTAAAGCATTAAAAGTATAAGGATTCGTTCTGGGTACTCCCAGGGTTTTAGAAAATACTTCTTAGTGCGGAGCCGACTCGTGAGTGGCTCGATGATTTAGGATCCACATGAACTGAAAAACTCTCTCATGATGGAAAAAACCCAACAAAAGTTTCTGAGACATGTTTACGTGAGAGAGTGCGGGTATTGACCTTGATTCCACCCGACCTAGTTTATCTAGGGTATTTTTGGCTACAGCAGTTTAGAAACTAGAAGGAATGCGTATTTGAATACGTATTTTTATCGATTGTAATGTCAATAATCTTGAGATTATGATGAGCATTGATTTGTTTGTTCCTGATAAAAACTTAAGACAGCATCAGCAAAAATCATTTCATTTTCCAATATACAGGACCAACCTGCCGCATGCCGTTTGAAAAGGCTTCCGCTATACTGAACAACATCGCTCAGAATGTTGATTTGTTCCATGTATCCGAAGCGGTTTTGCGTAGGTGGATTCTTCTACTTGTTTAACAGAGGTCTCTTTAATGTTATCTTTTAATGAGTCAGAAGCCTTATATTTAAGTTTATAATTTATATGTTATTTTTTAAATAAATAAATTGAAATTAAAAACTTAAAAAAAAACAAAAAAAAACTGCTACTTTCTTCTTTCTCTTATTATTGTTTAAATTAACTATTTTTATCATTAAGCTGTTTAATTTTTTTCATCTCTGTCATGTCAAAGCCCTTTGGGCACATATATATAAACATAATAAATACATTGAAAATTAAGAGATACACGTTTATTATAAGACGAAACCGGTAGGAAGACCCACGGACTTTCAAACGTTTTTTTTTTGGGTGTATGAATGGAGTGCTTTCTTTGATAAAATTTCAAAGTAATAGCACACTTAAAATGAAAAGAAAAACTCGTTTATAAGTATTTCTATGAGAGTTTGTCTTTTGAAAACTACAAGACGTTAAAAAGGTTTGCTCATCATATAATTACTATGTTAATATATTTGCGAGAAAACTTTTTCAATTGCGAATTATAAAACAAAAATTACTTACCAGGCTACCAGGTGTACATTAAGACTTAATATTACGATTATCTACTTCAAAAATGCATAATATAAAAAAAAACTTGCAAATCCAAAGCAGCGACTAAAATCTCATTCATTTGATTACCGAGAATAAATCGTCATACAATGAAATTAGAATTTTATTTTTAAAACTACAATATTTAAATGCAAATATTGTAGGTATGCTGAAATACAGCGGAAGTGCAGCCCCACTAATCTCCACGTAAAATATTTGTTTTTTTACAACAAAAGGTTGCTGACTCATGCTTTATGGCTATAAAGTATATTTATTATTGACAACCCCTTTCATAGGTATCGTGAATTTCGAAAGAGAGCAAAGGTTTCGCGATTGAAACAGTTTCCAATATATTTTTTTGCTCTCGGTTCTTAGGATTTCATTATATTAAAATAAAGATTGTTATAAAATATGTATTTTTTTCAATGTAATTTAAATTTGTCCAAATCTCTGTAGATAATCACTGGATTAAACTTTTTCAAACATAGGTAGAATAGTTGCAGAATATTTG
This sequence comes from Micrasema longulum, assembly GCF_059751315.1. Classification (NCBI taxonomy): domain Eukaryota; kingdom Metazoa; phylum Arthropoda; class Insecta; order Trichoptera; family Brachycentridae; genus Micrasema; species Micrasema longulum. The sequence goes on along the minus strand of NW_028277583.1, from coordinate 309,651 downwards.
TATTCGTTATATCTTTGATCTTCGCAAATTTGGCCACATAACCGAGTATCGCACGCAACTATACTGGCTCAGTATTAGGCATAGAAGAAACGTTCACATTCTATCACTTCTTTACAATATTTTAAATAATCCCACTTCGCCTGTTTATCTGAGAGAGCTCATCCAACCTCTTTCACAACACGGACTATCTCTTCGTCCTAGTAACGAAAGAACTCTTTTAATACCCTGTCATCGCTCTAATTTTCTTGCCTCCTCTTTCACAGTAGTAGCCGCTCGATTGTGGAATAATCTACTCACTAATGTTAGAGACGCCTCTTCTTTATTTACATTTAAGTCAAGATTGAAATGTCACTATCTTAATATTTAAATTGTTCTTTTATCCTTCTTCTTTCCTTCCCATCCCCCTCCTCTCTTTATAGAATAGTGTTTTTTTTTTTTTGTTAATCTTTGTTTTTAATTTTTTTATGAAATTGTAAGATTCAATATGTCCATGTATTTATAATTTTCTCAAACTGAACGGTTTGAATAGGTAGGAAGAAATTGCCTTAAGGCAATATGCCCGCCCTTATATGTATAGATATTGTATATGTTTATAAAGTGTCAAATAACTAACTAACTAACTAACTAACTAACCATCACGCCATTTCCCCGGAGGGGTAGGCAGAGAGGATAGAACGCCACACCACTCTGTCCTGGCACACTTCCTTTGCTTCCTTCACATTCATACATCTTCTCATGCACGCACGTCGATTATTCCGACTTTTCACATGACCACTTTCAAGAATTTGTTGTACTTGATCATGCCATGTCTTTCTCGGCCTTCCTCGACTTCTACAACCAGACACATTCGCATCATAAATCTTTTTAGCCGTTCTTTCATCATTCATTCGCTCCACATGACCGAACCATCGCAAAAGACCTTTCTTAATTTTGTCGATAATGCTTAAGTCAGCCTTGCATTCTGCTCTAATTTCGACATTAGGGCACCTATCATACATTGTTTTTCCGCACATTCGCCTGAGGGATCGCATTTCAACAGCATTCAGTCTACTTTCGTCCCTTTTTTTCCAACTCCATGCTTCGCTTCCATACATTAGGGTTGGTACCAGAACTCCATTATGAACTGCTAATTTAGCCTCTTGCGATAGACACTTATTTGCTACGACAGACTTTAAGGCACCATTAACTCTGTTACCGGCACTAACCCTCCTTTCAATATCCTTGTCCATATTTCCATCTCTAGTAAACATACTACCCAGATATACAAATTCTTCGACCTGTTTCAAACTATCTCCATTTATTACAATCTTACATTCAGTCATAGTTACATTTCTTTCAAAGACCATGACGTTCGACTTTTGCACATTCATTAGCAAATCACTCTCCTTGCACACTTCGTAAACCTTTGTAACCAAGGATTGCAGTTCCTCTTCGCTGTCAGCTAGGAGGACTGCGTCATCGGCGTACAGAAGGCAACTGACAGTAAGATTACTCATTTTCGCTCCCACATCCATACTTTTCAATTCTCTCATACATTTATCCATGTATATGTTGAATAACCACGGTGACATTACACATCCCTGTTTGACTCCTTTAGGGATGTCAAACCAGGAAGTTAATGACCCATTTACCCTTACACACGCTACACTATCTTTGTACAAGGAAGCAATAGCGCGGACAAGGTTGTCACTCACTCCATACTCCGATAGAACCATCCATAATTTTTTCCTATCAACTCGATCAAATGCTTTTTGCAAATCAACAAAAGCGCAAAAAAGCTTCTGGTTTTTCGTCAAAAACTTTTCTGTCATATTGCGTAATGCAAATATTTGATCCATACATCCTCTACCATTCATAAATCCACTCTGTACATCCCATACTTTCTCCTTGGTCACGTTTCTTACTCTTTCTATCAGTATTCTTCCATACATTTTGCCGACAGCGCTCAGAAGACTGATAGCTCTGTAATTCCCACACTCCACCTTAGAACCCTTTCCCTTGTATAACGGCATAACAACTGCCCTCCTCCAATCAGGTGGAGTCCTTTCCTCCTTGAGACACAAGTTAAAAAGTTTATGTAGCCATGTGAGAATTAATTTGCCACCCGACTTAATAAACTCTGCTGCAATACAGTCATACCCTTGCGCTTTACCATTCCGCATACATTTGACAACGCTGATAATTTCTTTCATACTAATCTGACTTACCTCATCATTTGCGTTCAGACACACCTCGGATAATGTCGATACATCGGTGTCAAATAAATAAATAAAATAAATAAAAAGTGACAAAATATGTGTAGAAAATAGACAAGTCTAGTGTTTCCGACTCGATAGCTACTCTCAGGTGAAAATTCTGGAAAAAAAAAATCGAGTGGAAATAAGTCCACCACAGGTCTTCGCTTATCAGTCTCGAGGTCCTGGGATTGATTCAAATACATCAATATTGACATTGATTGACATCAAATATTGATTTGAAAGGTTTCTTAAAAGCAAATATTTTATTATTCCTGGAATGGCACTTGAAGCGTGGGACTTATCATCTTACTTTAATGTAAAAGATCAATTAAATACTTTGCAGTTAGTTTACTAATGCAGTGGTCTATGTACCACTGGGTGTATAAAGAGGAATGATGATTTATATCTTAATATACAACAATGTTTGATTATGTCCAAATGCTTGCAGACTGGCTGGATTTCCTCCCTAAGGAGTTGTTCGTATTTAAATTTATTTCAACAGTGGCATGGGCAGAATGGTGAATGTTACACAGTGTGTAAAGTGGCCACTCAAACCAGCCAATGACAGGTCATAAGCCCTGTAAACGCCTAGACTTCCATGTTCCCTTCTCGAAAACTTTTTCCCTCTCTGTTGAAATAAATTTAAATCTTAATATACGTTTTTTTATTTCGATGTCTCAATTGAGGTAATATGGAAAACTGGAGATTTTCAGGGCTTACGACGAGTTATTGTTTGGTTTAAATGATCACTTTAAACAGTGTGTAACATTTATCACTATACTTAGTGTTTGTTGTTCACATATTTACACAGTTTGTCAGAAATTAATCAAGTCAAATTTGGCGTATTTTCACAATATCTGATATCTCCTCATAGAAAACATAAAAGGTCTTTGGTATCTTTGTATTATATGATATTATTATATATATTTGAAGACAGAATGCTCTAATACTCTTAGTCCGGGTAACGGGAGAAAGAGGAACAGTCACGCTGATTTTATAGATTATTGTAAATAAAACTAGGTTCTAGTATGTTTTAAGGGCAAAAAGTATATTTATATGAAATTTTAAAAAATATGTTTTCATTTTGTAGTACTTTCAATACTTTTTTCATTTTGTTTAGTCGCGCCAAAAGAGTATCTACAAAAAAAATGCCAACATACTTGAAAAAAATAAAACAGAGCGTTCATTTCGAATTTACAAAAAAGTATGACACTCTTCCCCCACCTAAACTTACATCATCCATCTCTCACACTATTAAATTTAAAAAATGTTTTTTAGATACATTTGCTGCTCATAAAGTTTGGCAGTGAGAATATTTCTGCAAATCTGAAAATCTATTATTGGAAAACGAGTCTAAATCAATCTGTGTTTTAAAGTGGCTAATCTTATCTCAATCTATCAATCTTGAAGGAAAAAAACACTCTCGGGCATCCGATCAGTGAACCCCAGACGGATAAAATAAAAGGTGTTGAAATAAATTATTTTCAATCTATCGAAGCACTTCTGATGGAAATACCGTAAAGTTTTCTCCCTTAAATTGCTGAGAAATTGGAATAAGTTAGCAGAATGAAGTAAGGTAGTGATTTAAAAATACAAAAGAAAAACATTTCGTAATTAAAATTATTAGATATAAATCGCCATTAACATTACCCGATCAGCACAAAATGTTGTATGAGGAAATTATTTGTAGTACCCATGCATGATGGCAAGGTGATCAGACTTATGTCGCAGAGGGATTGTAAAATATCGAAGTGAAAAACCACCTAGTGAATAAATATTTCACGTCAAGGTAGCCGGGAATCCAACCCATGTTCGAGCGGACGCAGAAAAATGTTTCCGTCGCAGAATCCTGTAGCTTAATCACAAACAACTATCGACGTGCTAATAAGCGACGTGATAACAATATCTCGCCATGGTCGTTTATCGTATTCGCGATCACAATGGAACATCCGTAAACACCTTATTTAAATGTCATATATTTCGCGACGCATAATCCTGCTGCGCAATCACATATTTGAATTTCACCGGTGTATATATGGAAAATATTCCAAAACTGCTATTTTTATTTATTTATTTATTATTTATCATGCTATTTATTGCATTCAGCTGACGGTTGGCAAGCCAAATCTCAAAAAAAGCAGTCGCAATAGTATTTTTAATTTTTACTTTTTTGTATTAGATACTCCTTACTATTTTGCAAATGCAATATAATGTTTTATTTTTTATAGAAAACGCCGATTTTTTGCCAATGAACTGCATTTATTTACGAGGAAAACAAACCGATACGAACGTTGACTTAGATATTAAACACGCATTGACTTGTGACTGCGATAACTTAAGCATGTTCAATATTGTTCATTGTGATCGCTCAAATGCTTAGCATGCTTTTATGCATGTTGATAGTTATTTGTGATTGAGCTACTGGGGTGCAATTATGAATCTTCTCTATCTCGTAGAGTGTGGTTAATTTGGGGATATTTACTTTTTTCATACGGCTAATTTCTGTTTGTAATATGGCCACACTGATGATTAAGCGTCAATTGGTTTGTATTTCTTTTTTATGATTTTTTTTATCTTATAATTGCGATATCGTGTACATATTTTCGTTATAAATATTTAAAAATCTCGCTCTCTATGTTTAAGTTAATAGTGTAATCATATGTTCTAATGTAAAGGATCTTTACTGATAAGCCATATCCACTGACTTAGTGAGTCCTATAAAAAACAAAAAAAATATGTATGTGTTTAGTAAATTTTAGTTCAGATATTTTAAAAAAATATCTCCATGTTTTTGTATAGATTTTTGTTTTTATATAAATTTAAACTTTATGTTGTTAATTTTATATTGTATAAAGCAATTATTCTGTTTAATAAATACATTTAAAAACATCAATTGTTTCATGTGTTTTGTTTTGTTTGTTTTGTTTTGTTTGCTTAGTTTTGTTTTGTATTGTTTTTGTCTATTTTTTTAAGTGGTAGTTGCAGTAATATTAATCTTGCTTATAATGTACAAGGTTTATGTTTTACAAGTGGGTTTTGATGTCTGGCAATCTTCATCCGAGTAGGATTGGGAAAGGGAGGGAACTTTGGCTGTGGACCGTTATATAAACTTCTCCGCATTTACTTAATGAAGATAAACAACAGAAAACTTATTCAGAAGAAGCCAGAATATTGATAGACATCATTAGACCTTTCGTTTCATTTAAAGAGATCACGGAATTTAGTGTCCTGTTATCATTTATAGTCCTTATAACCAATTGTTTTCTAAGCATATAAGATACAAAGATACCTCTTGCGATAAGTTATTTTTACTTATTACTGAATGCATGTGTATTAAATTTTCACCAACACTTCTGCATCGCGCTTCTAGAATATATCTTTCTACGCTGAAAACAGGGCAAAGCATCAACAAGTGAGTAACATCTTGAGAAAATTCATCATAACGTGGACAGCTGTTGATCTCGGAAACGTTAAAACGGGGCAGGTAGCGCATAAAAGGTTTTCAATTTATTAGGAATGTGATTTGATTTTCATTTTTTTTGGTGTTTGAAAACAAGTTTCTTTACCCTTAATACAAGTAACATTCCCATGGCTGGCAGTGGCGAATGGTGATTTTATTTACAGGTAAGCTATACAAAATATCATATATTTGTACCTACATAGAAGGTACATAATATAATGTAAGTAATAAATACTATAAACTGATATTTTTCTGTGGTTTTGTGTGATACAACAACTCTCATCTATGAAATTAACTCAAAGGATGTAACTTCGTGATATATTATATTATATTCATAAATTATCCATTCATTAAAAAATACATAAAAATGATCACTAAGAAGTCAGTCGATATTAGGTATTCAATTGAAATGTCAACTGACCGCATTGTTCAAGTAATTACTAGTGCTAAAAACGGCCGCATGGAGTGCTATATGTCCTACAATATGACGCATGAAAGTAATTATGGTCTTTTGTCAAAAGTACCATCTCAAAGAAAAATAGTCCTTAAGAAACAATGTTTGAAATACTGTTTTCCAAATCAAGAATCTTCAAATAATTTGCGTAATCTGCAAGTTGGTTCTAGGAGAAAAAACCCGCACCGGGGCTAAGACATTCGAAATATAGTATATTTATTTATGTAAAAAAATAAGCTGGAATAATCGGCTAGTTTCTTGGCTCACCGCAGACGCTGAGCGCGCTTTATTAAAATTTATATTTATATTAGGATAAAAATACAAACGGTGGAAATGATTTTTAATAAATGGTAATTATTTATTTGTTTTTCTGTAAATAAAGTTACTGTAAAACATTATTATGGTTAGTCAAATATAATGGTAAGCTGTGCATAATCGCTTCTATACACGGTTCGCCCCTGGTGGCTGGGCGGTTTAATCAATAAAGTCCTCAGCCTGAAATAGAACCTAAACAAGTATTTTCAACACGAGGGCTCTCTACTCTCAGGTAAAAATATTGGAAAATGAAATCGAGTGGACATTTAGCGTACCGGTTACTGTATTTGTCTGCCATATCTAAAGTCCGGGTTCGATTAGTGATTTAATATGTGGTTTTCGCCGCAATATTTCAGTTAGTTCCTTGACTAGCACTTGAAGTGTAAAATGATCCTCTTGTCGTTATGTATATTACAAATTGCTGCTGATATGCTGGGGATAGAAGTGAGATAAAAATAAATTTTATAAATTAAATACATATTTTGTCTACGAACTGTTTTATATACCATCAAAAATGTGCACATATTTAATATTTAAATTAAATACCAGTAAATAAATATATTTTTTTTAAAATTGAATCAGCATTCACTACGTAACACTTCATTTTAAATTATTATGAAAATAAAACTTTGTTATCAGTGTTACACAATTTTATTATTTTACAATAACACAACTATAGTTTTGGGAGAGCACTCCTCCCATCGACGGGTGATATAAAACTAATCGTTTTGGTAACATCGAAAATGATTACGGCGCATCTTTTTTTTTATTTTTTATTTATTTATTTAACTTTTTGTACATAATGTTATTTGTACATTGGCGGGCTTATTGCCAAATGGCAATTTCTTCCAACCAACCAATAAAATAAAAGTTTTATTTTTATAATTCAAGTTACAGAACATATTCAATAGAAAAAAAAAAAAAAAAAAGATTAAAAAGTGAAAAATATATAAAAATAGAAATAAACGTATTTGTTTATAAATTACCTTAAATCAAAACTATTACTCAATGGGAAAAAGAAAAAAAACCGGAAAGAGGAAAAAGGAAAGGAGGAGAGATTAAGGAAGAGAAAGGAGATGTTTCTTCAGACGTGATTTAAACAGAGATAATGTAGTAACATCTTTGATGGTGGGTGGGAGATGATTCCACAGTCGAGCCGCATGGACACTATATGAGTTAGAGAAGAAAGAGGAATTGTGTATGGGTATTAAGAGAGTGCCTTGAGAATGAGAACGAAGAGGTAAACCATGAACTGATAAGCGTTGAAATTTTTCACACAGGTATATAGGAGCGTTAGGACTATGAAGTACATTGAACAGAAGTGAGAGGGAGTGATAGTCTCTCCGCTGTCTAATTTTGAGCCATTTCAGTTGCCTACGATAATCAGAAATGTGGTCATATTTCCTAAGACCAAAAATGTACCTTATGCATGTATTCTGAAGTCGTTCAAGTTTATCGAGTTGCTCACAGCTTAAATCAGTCATGGAAACATCAGCGTAATCTAGAATGGGTAGTAGTAATGCTTGTACAAGGGTGCATTTAGTACTAATGGGTAAGAATTTTTGCAACCTTCTAAGTGAGTGTAGACTGAAAAATATTTTTCGGCTTAATTCATTAGTATGAGCTCGCCAGCAGAGATGTTCATCCATTAGTACTCCTAGATTTTTTACGGATTTCCTGTACTGAATATTGGTACCATTGACAATAAGAGGATTAAGTGAAGGTATGTCTAGCTTACTAAGCAATCTTTGACTACCTGCAAACATAATTTGTGTTTTAGACGGGTTTATTAGTAAACCATACTCTTTTGTCCATGTTGACACGCAATTTAGTGTTTTAGACATCGATTCTATTGTTTTGCTGGTGTTTTCAGGTCTGCAATGAAGATATAATTGTAAATCATCTGCATAGAGATGATATGAACAATTGAGACAATCTGCAATCGGATTAATAAACAGGGAAAATAGTAATGGTGATAAAACTCCACCTTGAGGTACTCCAGCGGCAATATCGACCCATTCCGATTGATGATCTGGTGTTTTGATGCACTGTTGTCTAGCTCGTAAATACGATCCGAACCATTTTATAACCGGTTGTGTCATATTTAGTGTTTTAAGTCTAGCCAACAAAAGATCGAAATCCACAGAGTTGAAAGCGCTACTGAAGTCGAGTAATGTTATCAAGGTTATCATTTTGTTATTCATTGCGTATCTAATGTCATCTGTAACCTTGATTAAAGCGGTAGTTGTACTATGGCCCGCACGAAAACCTGATTGATTGGGATCAAGAAGATTATTTGACAATAGATAATTATTTAGCTGATTATATACAACTCGTTCAATGACTTTGGAAAAAATTGGAAGAATAGATATAGGTCTGTAATCTTTGACAGAAACTGGTAAAGAAATTTTGGGAAGTGGTATAATAAATGCTTTTTTCCAAGCTTCAGGAAAATCTCCAGTATTTAAAGAAAAGTTTATAATATGAGTAATAACCGGTAAGATAATCGGAAAAATAAAGTGTATCAATCTCATACTCAGCTGATCACTGCCCATAGATTTTGTTTTTATAGAAAGTAAAATACGTTGAATATCAGTTTCTTGAACGGAAGAAAATAAAAACGGTGGATAATTGTAAGAAGCTGCCATACTTAAACGTCGGAGAGTGTCGGATTTAGTGCTGACATCCAGTATTAGTGGAGGTGTAGCAAAGTGAGTATTAAGATCGTCTAGTTTGACAGTTGAAGATAATGTTATCTTAGGTTTACCGGCGCCAAGAGATTTTAAAAACGACCAGGATTTACTAGTAGAGTTTTGATTTAAGTTTGTGAGGATATATTTCCTTCTGGCATTTCTACACAATTGGTTGCAACGATTTCGCAGGACTCTGAAGGCTTCCCATTTTTGAGATGAAGCATTTGACTTAAGTTTAGACTTTGCTTTGTCACGTTTCGCCATTAGTTGAATAATGTCACTGGTAAGCCAAGGGGTGGGTGGATATTTAAGTTTTACAGATCTCATAGGAGCATGAATGTCAAACAGACCAGTAATCATTCTGTTGAAAGTTTCAACTTTTTCATCAATGGTCTCTAGATTATTAATAACTGACCAGTTTAAACTCATGGCATCAAGTTCAAGTGATTCCTTATTAACGCTTCTAAAGTTTCTGGCAAGAAATGTGACAGG